>NC_045176.1:245006-267506 GCF_900700415.2 Clupea harengus | reverse complement strand
GGCATTACATACGGTGATATCGGGTGACCACGATTAGCACAATATTATACAGATTGCCTTCCATAATATGTGAGAAATGGAATGAAAACATCTGGCCATCAGTGTTTTCATACGTTCAGCTTCATCTGTGTGTCATGCTGTGGTCTGTTTGTGAGAGAGCTGATCTGTTGTGGTTGAATGATCTGATGGATGTCTTCATGTATGTTTTGAAAGGTTACATGTGGAGAGACTGTCCGATGCTGATGTTGTTGACCTGATCTCAGCTCTGGGGGAGGGAAAGATCCTGACTGAACTGAGGTAATCATTTTACATTTGTTATTTGTGATCATATAGAACTTGAACAACTTCTATCTTTTTAACTCTATGTTAAAGGTCGGGATAGCCTTGCGGTTAGAGCAAGATGTTATACTCATAGGAGGAGAAAGATCCTGACTGGACTGAGGTAATCATTTTACATTTGTGATTTGTGATTATAGAGAACTTCTATGTTTTCAACTCTCCATTAGGTAGAGCAAATGTAGTGTGTTCCTTGAGTTATATGCTTGTTGTCTTCCCTTCTGTTTGTGCCGTCCAGGACTGAATCCAGTTTCTACCCAGTTTAGCTTTGCAGTGTTGGGGAGTAACATTAACAAAACTGCCATCCTGTCTTCCTTGGATATAGTTGATCTTAATAACAAACGGGTCAGGGTTAATTACAGTAAAGAGAACATGAACACACATGTATAATGTATTAGTGCATAATAAAGAGACTAGAAGAGAGAGATTGAGATTGGTCTGTATGTGCTCATCCACAGCGTGGTAAAGAGCAGCCTCTTACATGAGAGTGTGGAGCAGGTCCTCAGTGCTCTCTCCAGACAAAAGTCTGTGGATGAAGTCCATCTGTTTGGGACAGCCATCACTGGCACCACTGAGGTGAGAACAGCAAGATTGCGAAAATATTGAATCATAGTTGATTGACTTATTATCTTTGATTAACTGATTATCATAACAGTCAAGGTTGATGAACTGCAAGGTGATGTGTGTTTGTGTGTGTGTGTGTGTGTGTGTGTGTGTGTGTGTGTGTGTGTGTGTGTGTGTGTGTGTGTGTGTGTGTACGGAATGGTATATTTCTATCTTTTGGTGGTGTACTCTGATAGGTGGGAAGTAGGGGTGTAAAAAATAACCGATACGTATCGATATCCGTTTTTTAGCGTGTAAGATATGACTACATAAATGCATGAAGTCCCGTAACGGTATTAAAATGACATGAACCGGTCGTTGCCCCGATTAAAAAGTTATGAACCGGTTCCATTGAGGTCCATTGTTTCCTCAAACGCAGTTTTACATTATTTTATACCCTTATAAGGAGCTGGCGGGGCGTTTCTGTATGCAAGTTCAGGTGCATATGAGAGCGCGTTCAATTAAAGAATCAGTGCACAGCTAAGAAAACTTTGGCGGTTTAAGAACACATTTCCAGGCTTTCATGAATCCAGCAGAGCTCTTTTCTGAGGTTGGTCTTTCGAAGTTGGGAAGAAGATATTTAAGAAGACACTTAAGAAAATGTTCGAGAATTAGGTCCATTGTTTCCTCACAACGCAGTGTTTCCAATTATTGAACTGCATCGAATCGCATTGAATCGCATCTAATCTAATCGCACTGAATCGTTTTTTATCAACATGCATCTTTTCTTGTATCGTATCGTGCCCATGTATCGAGATACGAATCGGATCGTCTTTTTCATGAGAGATTCACATCCTAGTGGGAAGCAATTTACTTTGTGTTTGTTCTTTGATTCTATCTTTTGTTGGTGTACTCTGACAGCCTAGTATCAATTAACTCTCTGTTTGTTCTTTGATTGGTCAGTCCCCATTGACTCTGTGTTCTGATTGGCAGGATTGAGGATAATTCGAGTGCATACTCCTCCCTCTCTGTGATCAAAGACTCCAGAGGCCTTAGGTGAAACCTCCCTTCATGAGAAGCTTCACTGTCTGTGTTAATGGTGTTGTATGTAAACGTTACAGGTTGCACCTGAAGAGTGAGCATTGTTATGTGTAAAATATTAAACTAAGCCCTCATGTGCCTGTGTTTCAGGCTAGATGTAAAATCACTATTGCCTTCTATAATATGTTAGAACTAGAATAGATATTTTCACACAGCACCAAAACACATAATCATTTCATCACAAGTATGACTTATTGTGAGGTACAACAATACAAGAGGTGATCAAAGAGAACATAACGTAAATTGTTTCATCAAAGTTAAGTGCCAGATAGACATTTTATGCAAACTTGAGTATTGATGTAACAATCTAAAAAATGAATATACATATGACTAGATAGACAGGGATGCTCTGATAGCATTTGGTAGCTCATTGCACCATCAAGAAACTGTTATTTTCCTGAGCCTTTGACTTGTTAACTGATCTGTTGGTGCAATCATATTCAGTTTCAGTAGAAAATGTCACACCAGCCAGTAGATTTGGATGTGAGTAATGGGGTACTCTGGCCATGTGGAAACATCTGGCCATCAGTGTTTTCATACGTTCAGCTTGCTCTGTGTGTCGTGCTGTGGTCTGTTTGTGAGAGAGCTCATTTGTGGTGGTTAAATGGTCTGATGGCTGTCATCATGTTGTTGAAAGGTTAACTGTGGAGAGGCTGTCAGATGCTGAAGTTGGTGTCCTGATCTCAGCTCTGGGGGAGGGGAGGAACCTGTCTGAATTAAGGTAATCATTTTACATTTGTGATTATAGAGAATTTGTACAACTTCTATGTTTTCAACTCTACATTAGGTAGAGCAAATATAGTGTGTTCCTTGTGTTAAATGCTTGTTGTCTTCCCTTCTGTTCGTGCCGTCCAGGACTGAATCCAGTTTCTACCCAGTTTAACTTTGCAGTGTTGAGGAGTAACATTAACAAATCTGCCATCTTCTTTAGACAAAGTTGATCTTAATAACAAACGGGTCAGGGTTAATTAAAGTAAAGAGAACATGAACACACATGTATAATGTGTGAGTGCATAATAAAGAGACCAGAAGAGAAAGATTGAGATTTGTCTGTATGTGCTCATTCACAGCGTGGTAGATAGCAGCCTCTCACATGAGAGTGTGGAGCAGGTCCTCCGTGCTCTCTCCAGACAAAAGTCTGTGGGTAACGTCTGTCTGTCTGTGCCGACCATCACTGGCACCACCATGGCCCTGTGCTTGGACTTCATTCAGAACACAGAGACGTGCCGTCAGCTGAGGTGAGAACAGCAAGATTGCTCAGATTAACTGATTATCATAGCAGTCAAGGTTGATTAACTGCAAGGTGCTGAACTGATGGTGTGTGTGTGTGTGTGTGTGTGCAGAATAGTATATTTCTATCTTTTGGTGGTGTACTCTGATAGGCGAGAACCAACTAACTCTGTGTTTGTTCTTTGATTGGTCAGTCCCCATTGACTCTGTGTTCTGATTGGCAGGCTTCAGGATAATTCAAGTCCACCCACCTCTCTCTCTGTGGACAAAGACTCCAGAAGCCTCAGGTGAAACCTCCCTTCATGAAAAGCTTCACTGTCTGTGTTACAGTTTTTCTCGATTGCTTTGGCACATTTTTCCATTCACTGTTTACTTTTTCAAAACAGCTCACACACAGCCCTTAACAGAAGCTGAAACGACCAAAACACTTTATGATGTTTGCAGAATGACACCACCTTCTCAAAACTTATCACACACCCATCAAAACCAAACATTTCCATCAAAACCTATAAATTGTGCTCAGTTGAAAATTAATGTTTTCTCATTTATTTAACAATGGATAACAAAACTTAAACTACAGCTATCAATATCAACCTCTGAAACCATCACTTCAACTTTTGTGCAACACCCTCACAGTATTGACTATTTTACCACTGACAACATACTACAATTTGGGTTTTGTACTGAGCACTCTTACTTAGGGAATATACTGTCAGAAAGTATTTGAAATCTGAAAATTTGTATACAGAAAAATATTGTAGTTCTGTTTTTGTATTGCTAAATACTATAAAAGATATTCTAAACAAAGACCTGTCAACACCATTGATTTACATTTGTTCTACTGTGTACAAAATGGCAAAGATTCTGACACAAAAATATTTATTGCAGTCATTTTTCCACATTACATGTATATACTGCAAGAAGTCAAAATGACAGGTTTCAATTTACAGTAAAAAGGTCAAATCTGTTCTGCAGTGAACGTTCTCCCCCTGCCACCAGTGTGGGCCAGTGTGTTGATTCTGTAAAAATAGTGCAATAGGCTGTAAATATACAGTAATCAGAATTCTACCGTATATGTTGTAAATTACTTTAGTGAAACTATAGTACTACATTGTATTGTGGCAACACACTTTACAAAAGTATAGAAATGGTTGTTGCCAAGAGTGCAAAAACAGTGAAACACAGTACAGTAAATTGACTGCAAAGGCCAGCAAAGTGTCATTGTCATTGCCGAACGTACAAACAATTGATGCCACAGTATGACGGCTCAGGTATGGCTAAACCCTTTGGCCAGCATGTCTCATGGAGAGGTAATGATTGACTACGTGATCAATGACTGTTGCCCTACTGTAATTTCATTAGAGCATCTTACATGAATACCACGTCCCCTGACAGGGGCCCCTCTACCCTACCACGGCCTCTTCCTTGTCCTCATCCTTGTCCTTGCTGAGGTTGTTTGTGGTGGCCTCCTTGATCCATGCTTGGTATCAACTTCAATCTTTTGACCTCTTTTAGAGGTTGAGAACTACTTGATTAGTTGTGCACAGAGAGTTCACACAGGTGCTGACGATATTTAGAATATAGAGAGCAGTTTCAGTTGGCTGCTACTAGGCGTTTGCAATGTGTTGACATGGTTATTCAGTTAGGTTTTGTGTCTTTCTCTGAGAAGTGTGTTATCTGTTTTGAAAAGTGTGTTAAAACTCAAAGAAATTTGTGTGAAAGCAATGAGAAATAGTTAACCCATTCGCCAGAGAAGACTCTTGCTGTGCAAAGAAGATGTGAGCATTAGATTAAGTTGACCCATGATTCGCTAAATGTGTGAAAGCAATCGAGAAAAACTGTAATGGTGTTGTACGTAAACGTTACATGTTGCACCTGAAGAGTGAGCATTGTTATGTGTAAAATACTAAACTAAGCCTTCATGTGCCTGTGTTTTAGTCTGGATGTGAATGCACCATCTTCCACAATGTTACCTGGACTCTGTTTGGTCTGAAGAAGGTGGAGTTGTGCGTGTGCGTGTGCGTGTGTCTGTACTGAAGGTTATATTTCTATCTTTTGGTGGTGTACTCTGATAGCCTAGTATCAATTCCTTCTGTGTTTGTTCTTTGGTTGGTCAGTCCACATTGACACTGTGCTCTGATTGGCAGGCTTAAGGATATTTAAAAGTAACACTATGAAGTTTCTGGAGCCGGCAGGTAGGGGGCTACTTTCTGCTGGATTATTCAGTAACTTATTTGCGGTCTTGCTTTGTCTTGTGTTGCACTTACTTGATGTTTGACTGTGTTAGGAAAGTTGTTGGCCACCTAGCCACCACAGCTATCACAATAACATTACAAAGAAGCTGACGCGAGAGCACTTATTACTAGCATCAATGTGTTATAACAAGCTTGCTAGTCAGATGTCTTGCTAGTGGATGAACTTAGCGAAACCTGTTGAAATGAGCTTAAAAGTCTTTGTCTATGACAAACTAGCGAGCCAACAACTTTCCTAACACAGTCAAAAATCAAGCAAGTGCAACACATGATAATGTGTGTGTGTGTGTGTGTGTGTGTGTGTGTGTGTGTGTGAAATAAAAATAAAAAACAGATATTGTCTTTGAGAGAGTGTGTATGTTTTTTTGGAAGATCCATGACAGACTAAAGACGTATATTTTTATTTTAGGTTACAAGCTTATAAGGCCTGGGATTGGGCTGATGGTCTCTTACTGGAGGAGGGGATCAGTCTTCTGCAGGAGTCCGATAAGCGCCGTCCAGATTGCACTGTGATCCTCACTGGGTGTGTACTTCTACTGACTGACCTGTCTGTCTGTCTGTCTGTCTGTCTGACTCTAGATCTGTCTATCTGTTGGCCACTGTCTGACTGTTGATTAGAAAGCATCTTACCCTCCCTCCACACACACACATACACACACACACAGGTTACCATTTGGGTTGCCGGTGACTGTCGGCCCATCAACATAGTTGAGGACAGTGGGCTGATTGAGGTAATTCGAATTGCTTCAGGGGAAATTCTTACGATTTACCGTCGAGGGGCACCATTGTGTTTAAAAAAAATACAATTAAACAACAGTGTCTAAAATACACGCTGTCTGAAGTGATTACTTGTTTATTTATAAGATTTAGTCTTAAGAAGAAAAACAAACTTTAATAAAATTAATTTCAAAATGTGCGATTAATTAGTAAAAAAAATGTAATCGATTGACAGCCCTAATTTTAATGCCTTAAAGACATCTTTGATGTTTTATCAGACAGACTTAGTGAATATGGAGTGAGGTGCTCCTTTAGATAGAGCTGTAGCCGAGTGTGAGGTTTGTATAGAGTTGTGAGGTTTTTTGTGTTTTATCCTTAAAGCTGTAGGAGAGTGTGAGGTTAGTGTAGAGTTGTGATGTTTGTGTGTGTTTTATCCTTAAAGCTGTAGGCGAGTGTGAGGTTTGTGTAGAGTTGGGATGTTTGTGTGTGTTTTACCCTTAAAGCTGTAGGCGAGTGTGAGGTTTGTGTAGAGTTGGGATGTTTGTGTGTTTTATCCTTAAAGGTGTAGGTGAGTGTGAGGTTTGTGTAAAGTTGTGATGTTTGTGTGTGTTTTTTCCTTAAAGCTGTAGGCGAGTGTGAGGTTTGTGAAGAGTTGTGATGTTTGTGTGTGTTTTATCCTTAAAGCTGTAGGCGAGTGTGAGGTTTGTATAGAGTTGTGAGGTTTGTGTAGAGTTGTGAGGTTTGTGTAGGGCGAATGTGAGGTTTGTACAGTTGTGAGGTTTGTGTGTGTTTTATCCCTAAAGCTGTAGGCGAGTGTGAGGTTTGTATAGAGTTTGGATGTTTGTGTGTGTTTTATCCTTAAAGCTGTAGGCGAGTGTGAGTTTTGTGAAGAGTTGTGATGTTTGTGTGTGTTTTATCCTTAAAGCTGTAGGCGAGTGTGAGGTTTGTGTAGAGTTGTGATGTTTGTGTGTGATTTATCCTTAAAGCTGTAGGCGAGTGTGAGGTTTGTGTGTTTTATCCTTAAAGCTGTAGGTGAGTTTGATGTTTGTGGGGAGATCTAATGTGTTTCTGTCTCTGTTTTTCTCCATGAAGGAGGAGATGCACTAAACCCGGTGGGAAGTGTGGTGAGGAAGATGCCAAACTGCCCTGCAACCAGCGTGTGAAGATCCAAATGAAGGGGCCAGATGTCACTGTGGAGTTGGTGGTGAGATGCCTGACTGAGAGCTTGGCCAGCAGTATCCTCAACCTCATCCACACGTACCCCACTGTGAAGGAAGTAAGGTAAGAGATACATCATCCTCTGTTTCTGTATGTAGTCTATGCATGGAGGGGTAGTCTGTATGGACACACTGTGTGCAGGAGAGAGACAGAGAGAGTGAAGTATTTAATAAAAAAACAGATATTGTATATAAAGACATTGTATTATTGTGTTTTAAATGTATTTGCTTTGGTACCACTGCTTTGAAACAGTCATGCCAATAAAGCTCAACTGAATTGAAGAGAGAGGTGTGTGTGTGTGTGTGTGTGTGTGTGTGTGTGTGTGTGTGTGTGTGTGTGTGTGTGTGTGTGTGTGTGTGTGTGTGTGTGTGTGTGTGTGTAAAATGTGTATACATTGTAAGTCGCACATATGTAAGTCGCTTTGGATAAAAGCGTCTGCTAAATGCCTAAATGTAAATGTAAATGTAAATGTGTGTGTGTGTGTGTGTGTGAAATAAAAAAATAAAAAACAGATATTGTCTTTGAGAGAGTGTGTATGTTTTTTTTGGAAGATCCATGACAGACTAAAGAAGTATATTTTTATTTTAGGTCCCAAGCTTCAACTACGTCGTGTTGGGTTGATGGTCTCTTACTGGAGGAGGGGATCAGTCTTCTGCTGGAGTCCGATAAGCGCCGTCCAGATTGCACTGTGATCCTCACTGGGTGTGTACTTCTACTGACTGACCTGTCTGTCTGTCTGTCTGTCTGTCTCTTGATCTGTCTATCTGTTGGCCACTGTCTGACTGTTGATTAGAATGCATCTCACCCTCCCTCCACACACACACACACACACACACACACACACACTGCCAGATAAATGTAAGTGATTGAATGGAACATTGATGTATTCTAATGCCTTAAAGACATCTTTGATGTCAGTTGTGATATTTGTGTGTGTTTTATCCTTAAAGCTGTAGGCGAGTGTGTGGTTTGTGTAGAGTTGGGATGTTTGTGTGTGTTTTATCCTTAAAGCTGTAGGAGAGTGTGAGGTTTGTGAAGAGTTGTGATGTTTGTGTGTGTTTTATCCTTAAAGCTGTAGGTGAGAGTGAGGTTTGTGTAGAGTTGTGATGTTTGTGTGTTTTATCCTTAAAGCTGTAGGCGAGTGTGAGGTTTGTGTAGAGTTGGGATGTTTGTGTGTTTTATCCTTAAAGCTGTAGGCGAGTGTGAGGTTTGTGTAGAGTTGTGATGTTTGTGTGTTTTATCCTTAAAGCTGTAGGCGAGTGTGAGGTTTGTATCGAGTTGTGAGGTTTGTGTAGAGTTGAGATGTTTGTGTGTTTTATCCTTAAAGCTGTAGGCGAGTGTGAAGTTTGTATAGTTGTGATGTTTGTGTGTGTTTTATCCTTAAAGCTGTAGGTGAGTTTGATGTTTGTGGGGATATCTAATGTGTTTCTCTGTCTCTGTTTTTCTCCATGAAGGAGGAGATGCACTAAACCCAGTGGTAAGTGTAGTGAGGAAGATGCCGAACTGCCCTGCAACCAGTGTGTGAAGATCCAAATGAGGGGGCAACATGTCACTGTGGAGTTGGTGGTGAGAAGCCTGACTGAGAGCTTGGCCAGTATCCTCAACCTCATCCACACGTACCCCGCTGTGAAGGAAGTAAGGTAAGAGATACATCATCTTCTGTTTCTGTATGTAGTCTATGCATGGAGGGGTAGTCTGTATGGACACATTGTGTGCAGGACTGTGTGTGTGTGAGAGAGAGTAATATTTAATTAAAAAAAAACTATCTAAAGACATTGGGCCTCATTCTCGAACATTTTCTGAAGTTTCTTCTAAAATGTTACCTACGGACTTTGGAAAACCAACGTAAGAAAAAGATCTCTGCCAGATTCATGAACGCCTGAAAATGTGTTCTCACGCAGCCGAAGTGTTCTCAGCTGTGCTCCCCCGACTGAGGATTCTTAAATTGAACGCCCGTTCTCGTGCACCTGATTTTGCATACATACACGTCCTTATAAGGGCACGCCGTTGCAGTGACGTGTGCAGTCGGAATCGACCGAATCCACGCAAAAGCAACTCAAAAGCGAGTCATGTCAAAGCGGAAAGCGAGCACCGGTCGAGTAATCGCAGATCTAAGTTCACCGGTGCAGAGGTGGAGGTACTGTTGCAGGATGTAGATGTGTCCATTCTATTCCACAATGGCTATATCCACACGATTGAGTTTAGTGCTTATTTATTTATTCACTTACATTTGCAGTGTTCGTGTAGTCCTTTTTTTAATTTTAGGACATCACAATGCCTCGTAGAATCATGACTATACATGTGAAATGTTATTGTTAATGATACAAATATTCTCATATTTATTATTATTATAAATATTTAAATCCGAGGTTGTCTGTAGAGTTGTGATGTGAACGCAATCGCCAACGATTTCTCACAAATTCAGCCCTTAACACTTCTAACACGGAGCGGCCCCGTGGGGCATCTTGTGTTTTTTTGAGGAATTGCATTTAAGAAAACTCTGGCCGATTTACGACGGCTATTTTGCGTTCTGAAAGTCTTGTGAAGTTCAGAACAAATCCCAGATGAGAGAACTTTCATGAATGCCAAATTTGTTCCTAAATCCACCGGAAGTGGAGTTCAGAAGAATTTCCTTCTTAAATTCTTCCTAACTGCGTTCGAGAATCTATATTGTGTTTGAAATGTATTTGCTTTGGCACCACTGCTTCGAAACAGTCATACTAATAAAACTCAACTGAAGAGAGAGAGATTGTGTGTGTGTGTGTGTGTGTGTGTGTGTGTGTGTGTGTGTGTGTGTGTGTGTGTGAGAGAGAGAGAGAGAGCCTTTGTGAGTGATTTTTTGGCCATATGTCACTCAGGAGATTCAGTGAACAGATGAGGAAGAAAGCAATGATGGATCTACTGACTATTCAACAGATTAGGAGGAAAGCAATGATGGATCTACTCACTCTTTAACAGATGAGGAGGAAAGCCTGCCTTCAGACTAGTCATTTTTTATACTTGAACGTCACATGCCGCACATGCGATCTGCACAAAAACTTCACTCAGGAGATTCAGGACTATAGGAGACTCCAGATATGGGGCCAAATGTCACTCAGGAGATTCAGGACTATAGGAGACTTCAGATATGGGGCCAAATGTCACTCAGGAGATTCAGGACTATAGGAGACTCCAGATATGGGGCCAAATGTCACTCAGGAGATTCAGGACTATAGGAGACTTCAGATATGGGGCAAATGTCACTCAGGAGATTCAGGACTATAGGAGACTTCAGATATGGGGCCAAATGTCACTCAGGAGCTTCAGGACTATAGGAGACTTCAGATATGGGGCCAAATGTCACTCAGGAGATTCAGGACTATAGGAGACTTCAGATATGGGGCCAAATGTCACTCAGGAGATTCAGGACTATAGGAGACTTCAGATATGGGGCCAAATGTCACTCAGGAGATTCAGGACTATAGGAGACTCCAGATATGGGGCCAAAAGTCACTCAGGAGATTCAGGACTATAGGAGACTTCAGATATGGGGCCAAATGTCACTCAGGAGATTCAGGACTATAAGAGACTCCAGATATGGGGCCAAATGTCACTCAGGAGATTCAGGACTATAGGAGACTCCAGATATGGGGCCAAATGTCACTGAGGAGATTCAGGACTATAGGAGACTCCAGATATGGGGCCAAATGTCACTCAGGAGATGCAGGACTATAGGAGACTCCAGATATGGGGCCAAATGTCACTGAGGAGATTCAGGACTATAGGAGACTCCAGATATGGGGCCAAATGTCACGGAGGATAAAAGCAGTCCACTGCTGTCCCCCACCACTTACATTCATCGGTTGCCACGTTCACAAAAGTTTTGAATTCTTTCAGAATAGATTTTAAGATTGTATTGATTACTTGGAGGGCTCTTCATGGCCTCTCTCCTAGCTACATCTCTGATCTCTTAGTCCTGCACACGCCCAGGAGATGGCGCTAACCCTAACCCTGAGGACATCAGGTGGGCAGAGTCAGTGACTTCCTTAGAGTCCCTTCTTAAAACACACTTTCATAGAGTCAGTGACTTCCTTAGAGTCTTAAAACACACTTTCATAGAGTCAGTGACTTCCTTAGACTCTTAAAACACACTTTCATAGAGTCAGTGACTTCCTTAGAGTCTTAAAACACACTTTCATAGAGTCAGTGACTTCCTTAGACTCTTAAAACACACTTTCATAGAGTCAGTGACTTCTATAGAGTCTTAAAACACACTTTCATAGAGTCAGTGACTTCCTTAGAGTCCCTTCTTAAAGCACACTTTCATAGAGTCAGTGACTTCCTTAGACTCTTAAAACACACTTTCATAGAGTCAGTGACTTCTATAGAGTCTTAAAACACACTTTCATAGAGTCAGTGACTTCTATAGAGTCTTAAAACACACTTTCATAGAGTCAGTGACTTCCTTAGAGTCAGTGACTTCCTTAGAGTCCTTCTTTTTTTTGTGATCAAATGTTTTATTTTTTTTATAACAATGAGTTTATACAGGGGGAGTAAAACAGCAAAACAGAACAACTAAAAACATACATATAAAATCAGATAAAATGGGTAGTCCATATAATTGGCCAGAAAGACAAGGTGAAAAGAAAAGAAAAACAACATGATAAGAAATACACATACACCGGTATATGGAGGACAGAAAAGACACAACACATAGACATACATGACATAGACAAATGGAAGGTACTTAACTCAAACATCTTTGGCTAGAGTAAGGAGGCTTAGGTTTACACTACTTCTTTCAAAGAAACAGCAATACTGTGCCATGCATCTATAGTTTTCTCTGAAGCACCATTAATTCGAGCGGTTGAGAGTTCCAGGTATATTACGTCCAAAAAGGGAAAGGGACCATGACTTGATAGACATAGAGTGAGGTGGTTTCCAACGAGTTGCAATCATTTTCTTGGCAGCAGTCAGTCCAGCAAAAACTGCACGCTTTTGGATTTTAGACAGTGTTAAGGTAGACAAGTCATTCAAAATCAACGTTTTCACATTAACAGGCACTGTAACATCAGTCAAGGTAGATAATTTGGATGCAATATTGTTCCAAAATAACCTGAAGAGAGAGAGAGATTGTGTGTGTGTGAGAGAGTGAGAGAGAGAGAGAGAGAGAGAGAGAGAGAGAGAGAGAGTCTTTGTGAGTGATTTTTTATTTAAAAAACAGATATGATGTGTAAGAAAGCCAGAGAGTGTGTATGTTTGTATTGGAAGATCCATGACAGACTAAAGAAGTATATATTTTTATTTTAGGTTACAAGCTTTAATGGCCTGGGATTGGGCTGGTGGTCTCTTACTGGAGGGGACCAGTCTTCTGCCGCAGGGGACCACTCCTCTGCCGGAGGGGACCAGTCTTCTGGGGACCACTCTTCTGCCGGAGGGGACCACTCTTCTGCCGGAGGGGACCACTCTTCTGCCGGAGGGGACCACTCTTCTGCCGGAGGGGATCACTCTTCTGCCGGAGGGGACCACTCTTCTGCCGGAGGGGACCAGTCTTCTGGAGGAGTTCTATAAGCGTCCAGGTTGCACTGTGATCCTCAGGGGGTGTGTACTTCTACTGACTGACCTGTCTGTCTCTGTCTGTGACTCTTGATCTGTCTATCGGTTGGCCATTGTCGGACTATTGATTAGAAAGCATCTTACCCTCCCTCCACACACACACACACACAAAACACACACACACAAACACACACTGCCAGAGAAATGGATGTGATTGAATGGAACATTGATGTCTTTTAATGCCTTAAAGACATCTTTGATGTTTTATCAGACAGACTTAGTGAATATGGAGTGAGGTGCTCCTGATGGAGAGCTGTAGGAGAGTGTGAGGTTTGTGTAGAGTTGGGATGTGTGTGTGTGTGTTTTATCCTTAAAGCTGTAGGTAAGTGTGAGGTTTGTGTAGAGTTGTGATGTTTGTGTGTGTTTTATCCTTAAAGCTGTAGGCGAGTGTGAGGTTTGTGTAGAGTTGTGATGTTTGTGTGTGTTTTATCCTTAAAGCTGTAGGTGAGTGTGATGTTTGTGTAGAGTTGTGATGTTTGTGTGTGTAGAGTTTTGATGTTTGTGTGTGTTTAATGATCTAATGTGTTTCTGTGTGTCTGTTTTTTTCCATGAAGGTGGATATGCACTAAACCCACTGGAAAGTGTAGTAAGGAAGGATACTTACGATTGGACTGCAACCAGTACGTGATGATCCAGATAACGTGGCCATATGTCACTCAGGAGATTCAGGGAACAGATAAGGAAGAAAGCAACAATGGATCTACTGACTATTCAACAGATGAGGAGGAAAGCAATGATGGATCTACTGACTATTCAACAGATGAGCAGGAAAGCAATAAAGGATCTACTCACTCTTCAACAGATGAGGAGGAAAGCAATGATGGATCTACTGACTATTCAACAGATGAGCAGGAAAGCAATAAAGGATCTACTCACTCTTCAACAGATGAGGAGGAAAGCCTGCCTTCAGACTAGTCATTTTTTATACTTCACATGCCGCACATGCGACCTGCACAAAAATGTCACTGAGAAGATTCAGGACTGTAGGAGACTCCAGATATGGGGCCAAATGTCACTCAGGAGATTCAGGACTATAGGAGACTCCAGATATGGGGCCAAATGTCACTGAGGAGATTCAGGACTATAGGAGACTCCAGATATGGGGCCAAATGTCACTGAGGAGATTCAGGACTATAGGAGACTCCAGATATGGGGGCCAAATGTCACTGAGGATAAAAACAGTCCACTGCTGTCTCCCACCACTTACATCCATCGGTTGCCACTTCGGTTACCTTTTTTTAATTCTTTCAGAATAGATTTTAAGATTGTATTGATTACTTGGAGGGCTCTTCATGGCCTCTCTCCTAAATACATCTCTGATCTCTTAGTACCGCACGCAGCCAGGAGATGGCGCTAACCCTTACCATTACCCTGAGGACATCCGGTGGGCAGAGTCCCTGACTTCCTTAGAGTCACTTCTTAACAAAAAAACACACTTTCATAGAGTCAGTGACTTCCTTAGAGTCCCTTCTTAAAACACACTTTCATAGAGTCAGTGACTTCCTTAGAGTCCCTTCTTAAAACACACTTTTATAGAGTCAGTGACTTCCTTAGAGTCCCTTCTTAAAACACACTTTCATAGAGTCAGTGACTTCCTTAGAGTCCCTTTTTAAAACACACTTTCATAGAGTCAGTGACTTCCTTAGAGTCCTTCTTAAAACACACTTTTATAGGAGAGCCTTTCCTGAGTTTTGATTTCCTTTGAATTGTATTTTCTTTTCTTTAAAAAATAGTTTTACTTTGTATAGCCTACCTAATTGTTTTTATCTGTTTCCTTTTCAAACCTGGTGATTTCATGTCATGATTTGATGTTGCTGCCACTGTGTCTTAAAACACACTTTTTTTGGAGAGCCTTTCATGGTTTTAATTTCCTTTGAATTGTCTTTTATTTCCATAAAACATTTGTTTTACTCTGTATTGGTGGACCACTCTATTATTTTTATAATTTCAAATACAAATATTTTCATTTAGAGCATTTATTTGCATAAAAAAAGACAACTGGTCAAAATAACAAAAAAGATGCAGTGTTTTCAGATCTCGAATAATGAAAAGAAAACAAGTTCATATTCATTTTTAAACAAAACAATACTAATGTTTTAACTTATGAAGAGTTCAGAAATCTATATTCGGTGGAATAAACTTGATTTACAATCAAAGCTTTCATGTGTCTTGGCATGCTCTCCACCAGTCTTTCACATTGCCGTTGGGTGACTTTATGCTACTCCTGGTTCAAAACTTCAAGCAGCTCGGCTTTGATTGATGGCTTGTGACCATCCATCTTCCTCTTGATCACATCATTCCAGAGGTTCTCAATGGGCTTCATGTCTGGGGGTTGGGCTGGCCATGACAGGGTCCTGATGTGAATTTACATTCATCTCGGTTACAACCAGTCAACTGTTTTAAAGAGGTACAGAAAACCTTGGTGATAGAAATTAGGTTCAATAAAAAGGTTTCCAATTAATGTCTTTGAAACAAATCTATTTATTTAGTGACAATCTCGACAGTGACACATTACTGCTCTGAAATGTAAGTGTTAAACTTGTGTTGTTACTTTAAATCAAATGTGTGTGTGTGTGTGTGTGTGTGTGTGTTTACAGCAGTACATACAATAAATGACAGGGAACAGTCTTACTTTGTTTACTGCTCATATCAAATGTGCCACTGTTAAAGGTAGGGGTCGTGAGCCGGTTAGAGCAAGATGGAAAACTCGAAGGAGGACTCAGGAGGTTAAAGATGTTAAAGATGGGATTTTTATTATACCCAACTAAGGCCTATAAGGCAGTAAAACAATGATAATACTAAATAAATATATAATACTAAATAAATAAATATATAATACTAAATAAATACATAATACTAAATAAATATATAATACTAAATAAATATATAATACTAAATAAATAAAATGACAAAAAAACTTTGCAGACAGACAAATAAATGGACTTAAGTCACTTAAAAAATACACTACAGCAAAATAGGAAGTCGACTATCCATATAAATAAAAGGACCACATTAACTAGTAATGCTCAACGTCAACATATGGGGCTTGTCTTCAAGCATAATGTGGGTATATTTAATGCAATATTGAAATATGTTGTAAACGGTTTACAGCATAAGGCTCAACGTCAACATATGGGGCTTGTCTTAACGCATAATGTGGGTATATTTAATGTAATATTTAATTATGTACCCCTCAAAATGAAACTGGGGATCGTCTTTGTGATCCTCCACCACATCTTTTTAGTCCACTGTGACAACATCTCCCTCGTTTTTAAGTAAATGGTAAAACTGGCTGTCGTCGCTTTCTTCCATGATTGAAACTGGATCTGTCGTTGTGATGCATGCTACTATCGGGTAGCAACAATCTTGATGTTGAGCCTTATGTCGTAAACCGTTTCTGTCTGAGCATGCGCGACTAGCATCAGGTAGCGACTACCCGGTAGGCCCGTTCGCTCATCCATCCCTGCATGGGATAAAAGCAAGTCAGTCTCTCATAAGCATTTGAAGAAATTTGATCTACTTTCACGCTGTTTGTCATATAAGTCACATTTATTTGAAGTCTGCACAAGTTTAGGTACAATAACACATCCCATGCATGCCCTGCTCCCTATCAAATAATCATACAGTGACTAGTTGGAATATGTGCAAAACCCTTTCATAGGAGGGATGATAACACCCCCATCCTTACACACACCTCCCCATCCTGACACAAACCCTTTCACAGGGGAATGTCTTTTGATTAAGAGAACTATTTCCCAGGAATCTTCATGCTGTTTTGCGGTAGCCACTATATACCTACATACACAAACGACACTCCATACGCCTCCAAAGGCATTAGTGTACAAGTAAGCATGTATGCACATACGCTAGCCTAAGGGTTAGGGTTAGCATGTATGCACATAGGCTAGCCTAAGGGTTAGGGTTAGCATGTATGCACATAGGCTAGCCTAAGGGTTAGGGTTAGCATGTATGCACATAGAATAGCCTAAGGGTTCACCTTAGCACACACAGCAAACAGAGACCACATACTCAACACTGACCACATCATTAGTTATTGTGTAAGGCAGTGTATGGGCGGCGCTGCAGCCCTGTTGAGTTGTCTGATAATTTGTTGGTTTGAATTCCAGCCCCCTGTGTCTTTGCGACACTGTCGACAGCGAAGCCGCGCATGCGTCACAACGACAGATCATGTTAGATTGCCAGTTTCGATCATGCAAGACAGCGAAGACCCGTTTCACCGAAACACGACAGTTTAGTTGAAAACGAGAGAGATGGTGTCACTATGGACTAAACAGATGAGGTGGAGGATCACACAGTCTATCCCAGTTACATTTTGAGGGGTACGTACGTTGTACAGCACAACAGCAGTAAAATGAAGACTGCTCAAATAGTCTGAGCCAATTAGTTTAAAAAGGGTGAAAGGTGGAGGTAAATACAACACAGACATATTCATATTATTATTTGAATCATCACACTATATATATTGAAAATATCAGATGCCTTATAGCAGTCTCAATACAGTATATTATAAGACTAGACACTGTCCATAAGGGTGAAGATATATTGATGTTAAATCCCTTTAAAGGGCAGAGGCTTGTAGAAAATAAATAGTTATAGCCCCCCCCCCCCGCGCATGTGCAGTTAAAGGCCATTGGTACCTTTTGATACTACAACAACAGGGTCAACTTTCACCTTTGAACTTTCATCTTTGATTCTATAACAACAGTGTAGATAGCCGTACTGTTAAACTGTTTGATCCTAAAGTGTTACCGTACTATGAGTGGGTCTCGCGGGATTAACTTCACGTTATTAGTTATGTTGTTAGCGGGAGCTCGACACACATGGATGCTCTTGGTGTAAACTGTGGTTGTGAATAAAGACGGTTTCAACTCTCATTCGGATACTTTATAACACAAAACAACAAACAGGGTCAACTTTCACCTTTGAACTTTCACCTTTGATACTACAACAACAGGGTCAACTTTCACCTTTGCAGAGGCTCTACAGTCAGGTTCATTACCCCCACCATGACACAGACAGTAATATCAGTAGGTTCATTACCCCCACCATGACACAGACAGTAATATCAGTAGGTTCATTACCCCCCCCATGACACAGACAGTAATATCAGTCCTCTACAGTTAGGTTCATTACCCCCCCCCCATGACACAGGCAGTAATATCAGTCCTCTACAGTTAGGTTCATTACCCCCCCCCATGACACAGGCAGTAATATCAGTCCTCTACAGTTAGGTTCATTACCCCCCCCCATGACACAGGCAGTAATATCAGTCCTCTACAGTTACGTTCATTACCCCCCCCATGACACAGGCAGTAATATCAGTCCTCTACAGTTAGGTTCATTACCCCCCACCATGACACAGGCAGTAATATCAGTCCTCTACAGTTAGGTTCATTACCCCCCACCATGACACAGGCAGTAATATCAGTAGGTTCATTACCCCCACCATGACACAGGCAGTAATAGAATAGAATAGAATAGAATAGACTTTATTTGTCATTGTGCATTAGATACACAACGAAATTTGTTTGTGCAACCACTAAAAAAAGTGCAGTTGTGCTGGGTGGAGGGTATGAGGGTTGTGTGATTGTTTAGTTCTGTGATGGCCCTGGGGATGAAACTGTTCTGCAGTCTGGAGGTGCGGGCTGTAGTGGCCCGGTAGCGCCTGCCAGAGGGTAGCAGGGTGAAGAGATGGTTTGCGGGGTGAGTCTCATCCTTCAAAATGCCACATGCTCGGCGGAGGCAGCGTGTTCTAAAGATATCGTCCAGGGGAGGCAGTGGAAGTCCAATTATTCTCTCCGCAGACCTTATGACCTGACTGAGGGATTTCCTGTCCTTGTCTGTGCAGTTGACATACCATGCAGTGAAGCAGTATGTGAGGACACTTTCAATACAACAGTGGTAAAAAGCAGCTCGGGAGACAGGTTGTTTCTCTTCAGTATTCTCAAGAAGTAGAGCCGCTGCTGTGCTTTCTTGACTGTGGCGGTTGTGTTACTCACCCATTTCAGGTCCTCTGAGAGCATAACCCCCAGGAACTTAAAGCAGAAGGTCCTCTCCACTTCCTCACCATTGATGATGAGGGGTTGAGGGTTCGCCTTTTGCCGTCTGAAGTCAACTATGATTTCTTTGGTCTTTTTGACATTCAGGGTGAGGTTGTTTTGTTTACACCATCCTGTCAGTCTGTCAACTTCGTCTCTGTAGGCACTTTTAACGCGCTTCGCCACCAGCCTCTCAAAGCACTTGGCGATGATGGGAGTGAGCGCCACAGGTCTATAATCATTTAAAGTGCTGATGTTGCTTTGCTTGGGCACTGGAATAATAATTGCTGTTTTAAAACAGGTTGGTACGGCCGCTTTGGCTAGAGACATATTAAAAATGTCCGTAAAGACATCTCAGAATCAGAATCAGAATCAGAATGGGATTTATTGCCAAGTAGGTTTACACCTACTTGGAATTTTTTCTGGTGTGAAGGTGCATACAGTAAACATAAAACATAAAAACATAGAAACACAATAAGTACTACACATAACATAAAATCACAAATAAGTACTACACATAAGAAAAGTACTACACATAAGAACCAAAAAACACAATATATACGATACAAATATATAAACAATGAATATAAATCTGCGAGCTGGTATGCGCATTCTTTGAGCACTCTTCCTGGAATGGCATCTGGTCCCTCTGCCTTCCTTGTGTTCACAGACCTGAGGATGTGTCTTACCTCCTCTGCTGTTACCATGGCTGTGTGGTCTGTGCCAGCAGGTGGGGGAGCAGCTCCATTATCTAGCCCAGATGTCTCGAAGCGGGCATAGAAGTGGTTGAGCTCCTCTGCTAAGGAGGCATTGGTGTTTGTGGGTGGGTTGCGGCTTCCCCTGTAGTTGGTGATCTGTTGTATGCCTTACCACACTTGTGTTGGGTCTCTGTTGGTGAAGTGACCTTCAATCTTCTCCCTGTACATGGCTTTGGCCTGCTTGATGCCTTTTTTCAAGTTGTGCCTGGCTATGCTGTACTGTGCTCTGTCACCTGATTTGAAAGCTGTGTTGCGCTCCCTCAGAAGGGCCTGGACCTCCCCAGTCATCCAGGGTTTCCTGTTAGGGGGAATCCTGATGCGGGTGTTGGTGGTGATATTTTCAACGCAGGTCCTGATGTAACAGAGGACAGCAAAGGCATACTCATTCACATCCTGATTAAGAAAACAAGGTCCAGTTTGTTCGTTCAAAGCAGTCCTGGAGCTGTAGAGATGCCTTTCAGGCCACTTCCTAACAGTTTTGATGGTAGCTTCTTGTTTTTTAATGATGGGGCGATATGCTGGAATCAGGGATAGTGAACGGTGATCAGACTGGCCCAGGTGTGCGAGGGGTGAGGCCCTGTATCCCTTTTTAATAGAGTAATTTTAATTAGAGTATCTATTGTGTTCCATTAGAGTATCTATTGTGTTCCATTACAGTATCTATTGTGTTCCATTAGAGTATCTATTGTGTTCCATTACAGTATCTATTGTGTTCCATTACAGTATCTATTGTGTTCCATTAGAGTATCTATTGTGTTCCATTACAGTATCTATTGTGTTCCATTAGAGTATCTATTGTGTTCCATTACAGTATCTATTGTGTTCCATTAGAGTATCTATTGTGTTCCATTACAGTATCTATTGTGTTCCATTAGAGTATCTATTGTGTTCCATTACAGTATCTATTGTGTTCCATTACAGTATATATTGTGTTCCATTAGAGTATCTATTGTGTTCCATTACAGTATCTATTGTGTTCCATTACAGTATATATTGTGTTCCATTAGAGTATCTATTGTGTTCCATTACAGTATCTATTGTGTTCCATTAGAGTATCTATTGTGTTCCATTAGATTTATAGGAGTATTATGGGATTTATTAGAGTACGGGAACACACATCAAAGAGTATGGGAACACACATCACACACATCAAAGAGTATGGGAACACCAGACAGAATGAAGCCTTTAACTCCTCCTCACATTGAGAATGAAAGTGATTAAAAAAACTGTTCATGTTGGCAAGAGTTTCAGAATTTTCCAGACGGGGTCGCAATACAGCATCATCTGGACCAATCATATCCTCATCTACTGCCACTAGATGAGGACTGACGGACCCACAATCAACAGCATCCACCCCAGCATGCTCACCCTCAGACAAGGCGGCATTAAGCACTTCAGCCAACCCCAAACAAATCAGCACGGGGGAGAGCAGACGGCAAACCAGGCAAAACTGGACCGTACATTTTCCTGCACAGTCAGACCCCTCACTCAAAACAGGCTCGGCATCCACAACAGGAGGAGGTGGCACACCGGCACAAACAACCGGACCACAAACACCACCACCAATAACCACGTCCACCGTCAGAACAGGCAACGAAGGACGCACGGCCACGGCAGCACCATCCTGCACCCACCTGGCCATAGGCAACAGGCCAGCCCCAGGACCACTTGGTGGAGGCGACGGCCGAAAAAGAAAAGCCGAAAGTTTTCCCTCGGCCACAAGCCGAAGCCCCTTCCTTTCTAGGTCAATTTTAGCCAGTTCAAGCGCAATTCTGGTCCTTGGTCCAGACTGCTGGGTGATGCTGTAATGCCTGCAGTGTTTTAAACCCGTTGTTCAATTCCTTTTTGGGCTTTCAAACAGAGACATTTACCCACACCTGAAAAAGCAGCCCAGACCATCCATTAAAGCTTATCTGCAGGAGTGGCTTCTAAGTGTTTTACAAAATCACAGAATACGTCAAAAGCTGTAGTTGTGTTGGTGGACCACCTACCTTATTGTTTTTATCTGTTTCCTTTTCAAACCTGATGATTTCATGTCTGTTTTATTTAGCTGCTTCTGTGGAGGACTTTGTAAACGGTGTCTATAAATAAAGATTATTATTATTATATTATACAGTGGGGAAAAAAAGTATTTGAACCCCTGCCGATTTCGCAAGTTTGGCCACTTGCAAAGAAATGTGTGATCTATAATTGTAATAGTAGGTGTATTTTAACAGTGAGAAACAGAATATCAACAAAAAAATCCAGAAAACTGCATTTTATAACATTTATGACTTAATTTGCATTTGATGCAGAAAATAAGTATTTGAACCCCTAGCAAAACATGACTTAGTACTTGGTGGAATAACCCTTGTTGGCAAGCACAGACGTCAGACTTTTCAAGTAGTTGGTCACCAGGTTTACACACATCTCAGGAGGGATTTTGGTCCACTCCTCTTTGCAGATCCTGTCCAAATCCTTAAAGGACCCATCGTATGCCCATTTTACCACAAGTTGATATGGTTCCTTGGGGTCTTAATGAAATGTCTGTAACATATTTTGGTCAAAATACCACAAGGATCATTATTAATGGCATCCTTTTTACCCTGCCAAACACAGCCATTCTGTCAGCGAGCTGTTTTGAGCGCCTATGCTAATGAGCCAGCTAACCCCTCCCCCCGCCCTCCTCTACGGTTTTGGGCTACACATTCT
>NC_045176.1:229925-232425 GCF_900700415.2 Clupea harengus | reverse complement strand
GTCCATTACCTTTTGGTCCCCAGTAGTGATCCTCCTTGGCCGGTCCAGCCGCCAACATCACCCCACCCCATCTCCTTAATCTGCCAATCAGAACAAGGCAATCAGCTACACACACACACACACACACACACACACACACACACACACACACATCACCCCACCCCATCTCCTTAATCTGCCAATCAGAACAAGGCAATCAGCTACACACACACACACACACACACACACACACACACACACACACACACACACACACACACACACACACACATCACCCCACCCCATCTCCTTAATCTGCCAATCAGAACAAGGCAATCAGCTACACACACACACACACACACACACACACACACACACACAGAACAGCAATAACAACTGCACACGCAAACACTTCAACAACGCCCTCTTCCATGCACACACACACACACACATTTATAATTAATAAATCATTTCTTGCTGTTCTTTGATGTGTGTGTGTGTGTGTGTGTGTGTTACCTGTCCTTTGGTATGAGTGTGTGTGTTACCTGTCCTTTGGTGTGTGTGTGTGTGTGTTACCTGTCCTTTGGTGTGTGTGTGTGTGTGTGTGATACCTGTCCTTTGGTGTGTGTGTGTGTGTGTGTGTGTTACCTGTTCTTTGGTGTGTGTGTGTGTGTGCATGTGTGTTACCTGTCCTTTGGTGTGTGTGTGTGTGTGTGTGTGTGTGATACCTGTCCTTTGGTGTGTGTGTGTGTGTGTGTGTGATACCTGTCCTTTGGTGTGTGTGTGTGTGTGTGTGTGTGATACCTGTCCTTTGATGTGTGTGTGTGTGTGCCTGTGTGTGTGTGATACCTGTCCTTTGGTGTGTGTGTGTGTGCCTGTGTGTGTGTGTGTGATACCTGTCCTTTGGTGTGTGTGTGTGCCTGTGTGTGTGTGATACCTGTCCTTTGGTGTGTGTGTGTGTGTGCCTGTGTGTGTTACCTGTCCTTTGGTGTGTGTGTGCATGTGTGAGTGTGTGTGCATGTATGCGTGTGTGCGTGTGCATGTGTGAGTGTGTGCATGTGTGTGTGTTACCTGTCCTTTGGTGTGTGTGTGTGTGTGTGTGTGTGTGATACCTGTCCTTTGGTGTGTGTGTGTGTGTGTGATACCTGTCCTTTGGTGTGTGTGTGTGTGTGTGTGTGTGTGTGTGTGTGTGTGTGTGTGTTACCTGTCCTTTGGCGAAGCCCTCAAAGCCGTCGTGGACCGCCATCATGCGATGCCCCTCAGTGATGCCCACTCTGACAGCCGAGCGAACCGCTGCATTCATGCCCGCCGCCGGGGCGCCAACGTTCAGCACCGCCACCGTGAATGGGCCCTGACACACACACACACACACGCACGCACGCACGCACACACACACACACACACACACACACACACACACACACACACGCAGGCACACACACACACACACACACACGTGCGCACACACACAATCACACACATGCACCCACACACAAGCACATACACACATACACAGACATACTCACACTCACACAGATACACACACACCCACGTACGCAAACACACACATACACACAGACATAAGCACACACATGCACGCGCACACACACACACACACACACAATCACACACATGCACGCACACACACGCACATACACACATACACAGACATATACACACACAAACACAAATACACACACACACAGACATATATATGAGTGTTGAAAAATTGTGTTGTAGTAATCTACCTAATAATAACAGCATTAGCATAAGTTTAGCCTAGCTGAGCACAAAATATCTTTAGTTTAGCATGAACTAAGCTTAGCCAAGCAGACATAACGTTACTTTAGCTTAGCCTAGCCAAGAATAGCATTAAATTAGCGTAGCATAATATGACACTTGGTATGAACAGCATTGTGATCATACCCATTCAAACGTCCAATAGCATCTCTCCCGCATCTCTTAAGCTTGGCAAACTGAACACCAGGACCCATGGAGATGCATATCGCCAGTGTTCTGCGTTAGCCACACTAGCACCAGTGCTCTGCGTTAGCCACACTAGCACCAGTGTTCTGCGTTAGCCACACTAGCACCAGTGCTCTGCGTTAGCCACACTAGCACCAGTGTTCTGCGTTAGCCAGTTAGCCAGACTAGCGCTAGTGCTCTGCATTAGCCACACTAGCACCAGTGCTCTGCGTTAGCCAGTTAGCCAGACTAGCGCTAGTGCTCTGCGTTAGCCACACTATCACCAGTGTTCTGCGTTAGCCAGACTAGCACCAGTGCTACTAGCGCCAGTGCTCTGCGTTAGCCACACTAGCACCAGTGTTCTGCGTTAGCCACACTAGCGCCAGTGCTCTGCGTTAGCCACACTAGCGCCAGTGCTCTGCGTTAGCCACACTAGCACCAGTGCTCTGCGTTAGCCACACTAGCGCCAGAGCTCTGCGTTAGCCACACTAGCGCCAGTGCTCTACGTTAGCCACACTAGCGCCAGTGCTCTGCGTTAGCCACACTAGCACCAGTG
>NC_045176.1:172425-212425 GCF_900700415.2 Clupea harengus | reverse complement strand
CCGCCCCCTTAGCCAGCAGGTGAAGTTCGATTGAGTCCAGCAGATTCACCAGACATTTATAAATAAATTAACAGAAAAAAGCCCAGGTTCCAGGGAGTCTTTTCAAGGCCCTTATATGGGGAGTAGAGGCCCTTATATGGGGAGTAGAGGCCCTTATATGGGGAGTAGAGGCCCTTATATGAGGAGTAGAGGCCCTTATATGAGGAGTAGAGGCCCTTATATGGGGAGTAGAGGCCCTTATATGGGGAGTAGAGGCCCTTATATGGGGAGTAGAGAGTAGAGGCCCTTATATGGGGAGTAGAGGCCCTTATATGGGGAGTAAGGCCCTTATATGGGGAGTAGAGGAGTAGAGGCCCTTATATGGGGAGGTAGAGGCCCTTATATGGGGAGTAGAGGCCCTTATATGGGGAGTAGAGGCCTTATATGAGGAGTAGAGGCCCTTATATGAGGAGTAAGGCCCTTATATGGGGAGTAGAGGCCCTTATATGAGGAGTAGAGGAGTAGAGGCCCTTATATGGGGAGTAGAGGCCCTTATATGGGGAGTAGAGGCCTTATATGGGGAGTAGAGGCCCTTATATGGGGAAGTAGAGGAGTAGAGGAGTAGAGGCCCTTATATGGGAGTAGAGGCCCTTTATATGGGGAGTAGATGGCCCTTATATGAGGGGAGTAGAGTAGTAGAGGCCCTTATATGGGGAGTAGAGGGCCCTTATATGGGGAGTAGAGGCCCTTATATTGGGGGAGTAGAGAGTAGAGGTCCTTATATGGGAGTAGAGGCCCTTATATGGGGAGTAGAGGCCCTATATGAGGAGTAGAGGAAGTAGAGGCCCTTATATGGGGAGTAGAGGCCCTTATATGGGGAGTAGAGGAGTAGAGGTCCTTATATGGGGAGTAGAGGCCCTTATATGGGGAGTAGAGGAGTAGAGGTCCTTATATGGGGAGTAGAGGCCCTTATATGGGGAGTAGAGGAGTAGAGGCCCTTATATGGGGAGTAGAGGAGTAGAGGTCCTTATATGGGGAGTAGAGGCCCTTATATGGGGAGTAGAGGAGTAGAGGTCCTTATATGGGGAGTAGAGGCCTTATATGAGGAGTAGAGGCCCTTATATGGGAGTAGAGGCCCTTATATGGGAGTAGAGGCCCCTTATATGGGGAGTAGAGGCCCTTATATGGGGAGTAGAGGAGTAGAGGCCCTTATATGGGGAGTAGAGGAGTAGAGGCCCTTATATGGGGAGTAGAGGCCCTTATATGAGGAGTAGAGGAGTAGAGGCCCTTATATGGGGAGTAGAGGCCCTTATATGGGGAGTAGAGGCCCTTATATGGGGAGAAGAGGGTAGAGGCCCTTATATGGGGAGTAGAGGCCCTTATATGGGGAGTAGAGGCCCTTATATGGGGAGTAGAGGAGTAGAGGCCCTTATATGGGGAGTAGAGGCCCTTATATGGGGAGTAGAGGCCCTTATATGGGGAGTAGAGGCCCTTATATGGGGAGTAGAGGAGTAGAGGCCCTTATATGGGGAGTAGAGGCCCTTATATGAGTATAAACCAATAGCATACGCATCCAAATCACTGAACAGCACGGATGAAAACTATGCACAGATAGAGAAGGAGCTCTACGCTGTGGTGTTTGGATGCAAGCGCTTCCATGAATACATGTACGGGAGGAGAGTGATTGTGGAATCAGACCACAAGCCCCTGGAGGCAATACTGAAGAAGCCGCTGGCGGCAGCACCACCCCGTCTACAGCGGATGATTCTCCAGCTACAAAAATATGACATCCACATCCTGCACCGCCCTGGTAAGGAGATACCGGTGGCCGACACGCTTTCACGTAAGTCAATCGAATACCAGGACCGTGCCCTGCAGGAAGGGATGGAGGCTAAAGTACACACAGTTCCCAACAGCCCACAGCGACACGAGGCTCACAGAAATCAAACATGAAACTGCTCAAGATGCACAGCTCGCCGCGCTAAGAAGAGCCACACTCACTGGCTGGCCAGACACAAGGAAACAGTGCCCACCAAGCATCCAGGAATACTGGAACCATAGAGAGGAAATCTCACAGATGGACGGCATGTTGTTTAAGGGTGAGAGGATCATCGTCCCCCAAAAGCTCAGGGAGGACATGATACGACGCGTACACGCCAGCCACCTCGGTATGGAAAAGAACAAATACCGTGCAAAAGACTTACTCTTCTGGCCTGGCATGGGCAAGCAGATGGAAGAGGCTGTAGCAGCCTGCAGCATATGCCAAGAGCGCCGCAACACAAACCCCAAAGAGCCAATGAAGTCACACGCCATACCCGAGCGGCCGTGGCAAGTGATAGGCACAGATCTATTCACATGGAACTCACAGGACTTCATTGTCATCGTAGACTACTACTCCAGGTTCTTCAAGCTGGAGAAGCTCTCCAGTTGCACCTCATCAGCTGTCATCATGAAACTGAAAGCAGCAATGGCTCGACACAGGATCCCCGAGTCCATCATCAGTGACAATGGTCCGTGCTACAGCTCGGGTGAGTTTCGTCTCTTTGCAGAGTCATGGGGTTTCACTCACACCACCACAAGCCCCCACTACCCGCAGAGCAACGGTTTGGCGGAAAAAACTGTCCAGACAGCCAAAAGCATCCTGGATAAAGCCAAAGCAGAGAACAAAGACCCATACCTGAGCCTGCTGGAGTACCGCAACACGCCAGTAGACAACCTGAAATCACCAGCTCAGCTACTGATGGTCCATCCTGCCAGCAACAGCCAAGCACCTGCAGCCACAGATCGCCAGTCAACAGGCTGTACACGAAAGGAGAGAGGTATGCCAACAACGTCAGCAGGCATACTACAACAGGTCGGCTAAACCCCTGCCCCAGCTGCCCACAGGCGCACCAATCCGTTTCCGGCAGGAGGATGGATCCTGGAGACCTGCAACAGTGATGCATCCTGCACACACAGACAGGAGCTACCACATCCAAGCCGGAGAGGGTCAAACCTACCGATGCAACCGGCGACACCTCCGTGTAAGCAAGGAGATCAACACTGCTTACAACACACAGGCCCATCAGCAAGAGCCTGCTGAACCTCCAGACAGAGACGATCAGACTGGCGACACCACACGGTCAGGTCGCACAATCAAACCAAGACAAGTTCTTGACTTGTAAATGATGTGTAAAAGGGTGTAGGTGGATCGCTGCCCTAGAAAAAAAAAGAAAAAGGAGTTCACTTACCTGTTGTAATGTAAAAAAAAAAAAAATTAAAGGAAAAGAAAATACTTACCTGTTCTTGCAATGTGATCTGTGAAAAGAAAATACTTACCTGTTCCTGAAATGTGACCTGTGAAAAGAAAAAGGAAGTTTCCACTTTTTTAGCTGTTTGCACTAATCTGTTTTGTTCTTGCAGCTACCTCCTGAAATATGTTGAATGAAATATGAATGTTTTATACTTACCTTTAATACCCTGTCAATGTAATACTGTATATAGCTATATTTGATAATCTCATGGAATGTAATGAGTCAATGTTTGTTAACTGTTGATGACAATCCCTTACTTACTTTTTAGAAAAAGGGAGATGTAATATCTGTTGTGACTGTTTGTCACACGGTGCATACCGTAGCCCAAGGTGTACGTTCAGGAATGACGTATAGACGGCAGTTGGAAAAACCCCGGCGAATAAACCAGCACGGAATGAGGTCGGTCGTCACTCGTCAGCTGAGTTTATACTAAAGTATTTAAGATAAGTTTATGTATGCCAGAGGGCAAAACATTACACCTCCCACCCTCGAAAGCATTGGCTGTAAGTTTTTGGGTTGTCTCACACTGTAGTTAATATGTTTAAGTGACCTACGTTTGGTTTCTATGAGCTGTGTTAGTTCGTTGATATGTAAAATAAAATGATTAGTCATTTATGTTACGTGCTAATATACGTATGACTGTCAATGGCTAACGTTAGCACTTATTAGCCAGCTGTGCTGTAATAATATAGTAACTTGCTGTGTTAGTTAAGAGACCTTCTAAGTCGTTTCTGTTTCTTGTTTATTACGCTCGTTTCCTGACTCGTGAAGACGCAGTTAAACTTTCAGCCACACTGGTCGTGTAAAACGCGTAGCGGGAACAGTACATTTAGTGTTTATGATTTATTTATATTTATTGATACGCTCATTTCTTCGTCGGTAGATCTAAATCTGTGGACCAGACTATAATTCAGGCAGGTGCGCTAACAAAGTATAAAAGTAAGGCGGTGCAATTTCCTGGTTGGAATGCTGAAGAGAAATAGAACGGGAACAGTTTTGAATTGAGGTCTAGGCTAGCCGATGTTCTCATGTAGATAATTGGAATCGCAATGGAAAGTTTTTTTAAACGTGCGATGTAGCTATAGATGTTCGATCAGCTGATGACAGTTTTATATATTCATAAAGCACCTCTCGCACAGAAGTGGAGACTCTCTCTGCCTGTCTCTGCCTGCCCGCCCTCTGTTGGCTAAAGGTGCTTACTACACAACAGGTGTGCGTGCTCTCTCTGACAACATGCAGGTATAGAAGAACATTAGTATTGTGTTAGATATGTCTCGTTTTGAAGTTTCAGTGGACATTTTGTCTCCATAAATGGTACTAACCGAAACAGAAATTTTCTTTTACAAATGGATTTTAAGTGTCGTTTGGTCTAATTATAATTTAATTCAGAACAATAACATCCTACTGTAGAGTCATGTGACACTCTGTATATCCCAGTGTGTGTGGAACATTCTTGATTAGGCAGTGTGTGTGTGGAACATTCTTGATTAGGCAGTGTGTGTGGAACATTCCTGATTAGGCAGTGTGTGTGGAACATTCTTGATTAGGCAGTGTGTGTGGAACATTCTGTATTACCCAGTGTGTGTGGAACATTCTTGATCAATTTGTCAAGACATGTCTCATGTCTTTTGCCAGTCAAACCATCCTCCTCACGGTGCGTGGGGTCAATTTACAGACAGGTCCTCTTCCAGGCTGATTCCTTACATCTCCTGTCGCTTCGAACTTCTTAACTATTGCCCTGATTGTGGAAATGGGTATTTTTAAGTTTCAACTGTTTTCTTATATCCTCTTCCGGATTTCTGCAGCTCAACAACTTTTGTCTTTCCCAGCTTTCCTAACCAAACAAGTAAACTTAAAAATGTAAAACATGACGGGTAATATACTTAAGTTTTCTAGGGGTGCCTATAATTGTGGCACCCATGTTACTGAGAAAAATATTTTATTTAATGTCAAACAAAAAAAATTCTTTCAATAATTTGACTTCATAGCCTGTTTAGGTCACATTCACTAAGGGTGCCAATACTTGTGGAGGGCACTGTATATTATTAATGTAAGTTAAATATGTTGGTATTTATTCATTTGTGTTGTAGATATTTAACATCTGTGCTGGCCTCCGAGTGATAAGAGCGATAAGGATTTCTGAGAACTGAACTGTCAGAGTGATTTCTGGGAAGAGGCGCAGTCAGAGCCACAGTAACCAGCCCTCCGCTTCAAACAGCTGGGTAAGGATAACTCAGAACACTCCACACACACACACATACACACACACACACACACACACACAGCTGGGTAAGGATAACTCAGAACACTCCACACACACACACACACACACACACACACACACTGTGGCATCCCAGCTCTCAGAAGGACGCAACAAGGGAATTCCTCAAAGGCAGGTTGTTATTAACTCTTCAAACTTACAACAAAGGTATTAAACAAACAGACCCTCCGGCTTGCATCCAGTGCTACTGGCACCTGGCATCTCTCTCTCTCTCTCTCTCTCTCGTCAGTCCTTCTTACTGACTCTTTAAACCCTTTTGTTTGACTAGATTGGCACTGATCAGCAACTAGTCAAACAATCTGCATTTAGTGAGACGCATAACTGCATAACTGCCTCATAGTCATTTAGAGAGAGGCATAACTGCCTCGTGTGCAGGGTGCGATTTGTTGGGGGGGATGGGGGGTGTGCGTCCGTGCGTGCGTGTCTCCGGTGTACAGTGAGTAAGCACCATGAGATAAAATAATCTCATAGTGATAATAGTCTCACAGTTACTACAAAAGGCATTGGACCCATTTGCTAAAACTGTAACTTAAAAGATTGAACTTGACTTGTGTACGTAATGTTCAAACATCATCAACTCACACAATCATTATCATGGTAAGAAAAACAGATTGGATTCAACTGCAAATGATCTATTGATGCCCTGGTTTGACCTTTAATAAAGAAGACATGTTTCATCTACACTGCACACACACACACACACTGCACACACACACACACACACACACACACTCACACACTCACTTACTCACACACACACACACACACACACTGCTCACACACACACACACACACACACACACACTCACACACACACTGCTCTCACACACACACACACACACACACACAACAGGGGAGTGTGAACATCAGATGTGTATTATAGCGTTAGCTCCAGGAAATGCTAGTCCTGGGGTGCTGCTGAGCAGGGCACACTGGTCAGTGACATGTAGGGGTGTGTAGGGTAGAGCACTTACATACTTGTGTACGCAATGTTCAAGCTGTATTTATTTATTTATTTATTTATTTGCTCCGCCCTTTCTCACCTGGACAATAATAACAGCTATGTGAGGATGCTGTTCATAGACTTCAGTTCAGCTTTCAACACTGTCATCCCCTCCAAACTAATCACGAAACTCAGTCACCTGGGTATCAACACCTCCCTCTGTAACTGGATACTGGACTTCCTATCCAACAGACCCCAGTCTGTTAGGGTAGAGAACCACACCTCCTCAACCCTCATCCTGAACACCGGTGTCCCACAGGGCTGCGTGCTGAGCCCTCTCCTCTACTCCCTCTTCACCTACGACTGCAAACTTGTACATGGTTCTAATACCATTGTCAAGTTTGCAGACGACACAACGGTGATTGGCCTCATCAGCGAACAACGATGAGTGCAACTCGCTGTGCACTAGGGAAATGTAGTAACACACCTTAACTTACAGCATTATCAAACAACAGTATTAATGAAACAATCAATCAAATCACATTAACTAAGGCAATTATGCATATTTAAATACATCCAATACAAATTAATTTTAGCTTAACTTAACTTCACTTAAATCAGTAGTCAAATAATTAACTCAAAGTCAAATGTAAACTATACACTTAAAGTTACAACAGACCTCTCTTGGACCAACACCTCATCCCTGGTCAAGAAGGCACACCAGCGTCTCTTTTTCCTGAGGAGACTGAAGGAGGTCCACGTATATACACCGCTGTACCATCGAGAGCATCCTTACAAACTGCATCTCAGTATGGTATGGCAGCTGCTTTGTTGCCGACCGAAAAAGACTGCAGAGGGTGGTGAAAACTGCCCAACGCATCACAGGTTCCTCACTCCCCACCATCGAGGCTGTCCAGAGCAAGAGATGTCTGCGGAGGGTGTGCAGCATCGTCAAGGACAGCTCACATCCCAGCCACAGACTGTTTGCCCTCCTCCCCTCTGGGAGGCGCTACAGGGTCCTCCGTTCCCGGACCAGCAGGATCAGGATCACCCTACTGAGCTCTGCACCACGGGGATAGCCCCCCCCATCCCCACACACACACCTCCCCCTGTGACTGTACTTCCCCCCTCCACCCTGGCTTGACTGCCACACACCCTCCTCCAGCCACTGAACATTTGCACCAGAATGTCTTTTTTTACTATTGTATATCCCAGTTGTTACTGTCCTAACTGTATTAATCGTACTTACACCATACAATACTTCTTAAACATTATATTACTAATACCTCATTCACTTAATTTCACTTATTACCACCACTAATACTTACACCTGCACTTTATATATACTTATCATATCTACACTTCTAACCTCAATTGCTGCTAGTCCCAATTCTGTTTATATTACATATCTATTCTTACTGAACATATCTATTTATTTATTCACTTATTCCTCTTTACATATGCACATACTCTGCACTTGTATTGCTATTTTGCACTTCTGGTTGGATGCTAAAGTGCATTTCGTTATCTCAGTACATGTACTCTGTGTCAATAAAGTTGAATCTAATCTAATCTAATTTGTTTCCGTCCATTTAATGAGTAGCTTTCAGTACAATTAACTGTGATTTAATCTCCACCTGATCTACCTGTAGAAACCCTCGGCCCACATGCATGTTGTTGTTGTTGTTGTTGCTAAGGATATATTGTTAGGGTAATGCTTGTTGTTGTTGTTGCTAAGGATATATGGTTAGAGTTAGGGTTATGCTTGTTGTTGCTGTTGTTGTTGCTAAGGATATATGGTTAGAGTAAGGGTTATGCTTGTTGTTGCTAAGGTTATAGGGTTAGAGTTAGGGTTATGCTTGTTGTTGTTGATGGTTCTTCCTCTCCCTCAGTGGCCATGGAGTACATCCCCAACATGATAAAGCTGGCTGACAAGCTGTACTCGTTGTATCAGACGGTGAAGGGCAATGAGAAGCAGCGTGACCGCCTGGCTGAGAAGGTGGCCTCCCTGAAGAAGGTCCTGTCCAGTCTGCAGGCGCAGAACCCCAGCCACACGCCCCCCCAGGCCCTGGAGGAACAGCTGGACAAGCTCCAGACGTGCTTCAGGGACGCGGAGAAGCAGCTGAAAGAATACAAGGAGAAAACATTACTGGGCCATGTGTTCAAGGCCAAGGCCATACAGGGCGTGTTCAAGGGCGTGTTCCAGTGCCTTGATGACGTCAGGCAGCAGCTCTCACTCTTGCTGCAGGTGGAGCAGAGGGACGTCGGGGTCAGGGCAGAGCAGAAGATCGACTCGATCCAGGACACGCAGAGCAGGGCAGAGCAGAAGATCGACTCGATCCAGGAAACGCAGAGCAGGGCAGAGCAGAAGATCGACTCGATCCAGGACACGCAGAGCAGGGCAGAGCAGAAGATCGACTCGATCCAGGAAACGCAGAGCAGGGCAGAGCAGAAGATCGACTCGATCCAGGACACGGGGAGCAGGTCAGAGCAGAAGATCGACTCGATCCAGGAAACGCAGAGCAGGGCAGAGCAGAAGATCGACTCGATCCAGGAAACGCAGAGCAGGGCAGAGCAGAAGATCGACTCGATCCAGGACACGGGGAGCAGGTCAGAGCAGAAGATCGACTCGATCCAGGACACGGGGAGCAGGTCAGAGCAGAAGATCGACTCGATCCAGGAAACGCAGAGCAGGGCAGAGCAGAAGATCGACTCGATCCAGGACACGGGGAGCAGGTCAGAGCAGAAGATCGACTCGATCCAGGACACGGGGAGCAGGTCAGAGCAGAAGATCGACTCGATCCAGGACACGGGGAGCAGGTCAGAGCAGAAGATCGACTCGATCCAGGACACGGGGAGCAGGTCAGAGCAGAAGATCGACTCGATCCAGGACACGGGGAGCAGGTCAGAGCAGAAGATCGACTCGATCCAGGAAACGCAGAGCAGGGCAGAGCAGAAGATCGACTCGATCCAGGACACGGGGAGCAGGTCAGAGCAGAAGATCGACTCGATCCAGGACACGGGGAGCAGGTCAGAGCAGAAGATCGACTCGATCCAGGACACGGGGAGCAGGTCAGAGCAGAAGATCGACTCGATCCAGGACACGGGGAGCAGGTCAGAGCAGAAGATCGACTCGATCCAGGAAACGCAGAGCAGGGCAGAGCAGAAGATCGACTCGATCCAGGACACGGGGAGCAGGTCAGAGCAGAAGATCGACTCGATCCAGGACACGGGGAGCAGGTCAGAGCAGAAGATCGACTCGATCCAGGACACGGGGAGCAGGTCAGAGCAGAAGATCGACTCCATCCAGGACACGGGGAGCAGGTCAGAGCAGAAGATCGACTCCATCCAGGACACGGGGAGCAGGTCAGAGCAGAAGATCGACTCCATCCAGGACACGGGGAGCAGGTCAGAGCAGAAGATCGACTCCATCCAGGACACGGGGAGCAGGTCAGAGCAGAAGATCGACTCCATCCAGGACACGGGGAGCAGGTCAGAGCAGAAGATCGACTCCATCCTGGGCATGCTGATTGTGAAGGGCAAAGGTAAGTCGCAGAGAAGAAGGTTAAACGAAAAGAGAACCAGAGACAAAACAAAGGCAATCAGTGAAGAATTCATAATCCTCATATCTACACACACACACACACACACACACAGAGAGAGAGAGAGAGAGAGAGAGAGAATGAGACAGGAAACAAGACCTTACACAGTCTGAAATTCTCCTCTTATTTTCACAGGGCCTGAGACTCCGTCCCCGGCCGCCTCCCCACAGGATGCAGGTAAAGCCAAATGCTCCTGTCATCAGTTTGAGGAAGTACAATTGATGTTTAACAAGGAAAATGACTCCCTCTGAAGGGTCTCAATGAAAGCAACAGTTCATAACGATTGTACCTTGAAACAAATCAATTTCAAAGGTGTTGGTTTGATGGTGCACAGTCGTGTAATAGGGAGACTGACACACCTCTGATTCAGACAGATTGATCACAAACATGTTTAAGCACAAAGTGAACACTAGGCCAGTAAACGCAGATCTAACCTCACCAGTGCAGAGGTGGCGGTACTGTTGTAGAATGTAGATGTGTCCATTCTATTCCACTATGGCTATATCCACGCAATTGAGTTTAGTGCTTATATATTTATTTATTTACTGCCATATGTCTGTAGAATTGATGTGAACGCAATCACCAACGATTTCTCACAAATTCAGCCCTTAAGAACATGGGCTTTCATGAATGCCAGAAATGTCCCGGGAACTTCATAAGTGGAGTTAAAAATAAATGTCTTCTTAACTTTTTCTTAACTTTGTTCGAGAATGAGGTCCATTAAATTCAACAGTATAGAGGACATGCTTCATCTGCAGTACTTACACTCTCTCTCTCTCACACACACACACACACACACACACACACACACACACACACACACACACACACACACACACACACACACACACTCTCTCTCTCTCTCTCTCTCTCTCTCTCTCTCTCTCTCTCTCTCTCTCTCTCTCTCTCTCTCTCTCTCTCTCTCTCATACACACACTCTCTCTCTCTCTCACACACACACTCTATTCATCCTCTATATTTAGGTCTTGGGGTTTCTGCTCTGGCGACACCACCACAGGACCCTGGTAAATTCAGATTTTATTCCATGTCTATTTCATCATTATATTAAATTAAAACTGAACAATAATAAAAGATAATACTCAATGTTGTGTAAAAAAAATTATTTTGTAGATCATACTTCTATAAAATAAATGAATACACCTCATCCTCTTCATCCTCTTTATTCCCTGAAGGTCCTGGGGTTTCTGCTCCGGCAACACCACCACAGGACCCTGGTAAATTCAGATTTTAGTAAATTACTATTTCATCTTTATATATGAAACATAATTTTAAATAATAGTCAAATGTTGTGTATAAAATTGTTTTTTGTAGATCATACCTCAAAAATAAATGAATACAAGACATCCATCTGCTCCTCATATAAAAAAGTGAAGGAGTATAACTCTCTAGCTGGTGAGAATGTGCTGCTGGCTGACCGCTACACTGAGCTGCGGATCGTTGAGTCACACAGAAATCAGAGAGAAAGAGAGGAGGAGATCCGTTGTAGAGGAGAAGATCACCAGCAGGTCTTAAAAACTAGGGCCAGTGAAGCGTACAACCCAATCACTGTTGACCAGTTGTTCAAACCCGATAAAGATGGAGATGTTCCAAAGGCAGTCATTATGCAGGGCAACTCTGGATATGGCAAATCCTTCACTGCTCAGAAGATCATGTACGACTGGGCCTCAGGAAATGTATTCAAAGGCCGGTTTGACTTTGTTCTTCACCTTAAATGCAAAGAGCTAAATGAAATCTCAGAGGCATGCAGTCTGGTGGATCTCCTGAACTACTGTCCAAGCTTCACCAGTGAGACAGCAGAGGTGCTGAAGGACTCAAAAATGAAAGTGCTCTTCCTCATTGATGGCTTTGATGAGCTCAAGTTCTCATTTGAGAAAACTAGCACAGTGCCACCTAAAGACCCTTTCAGAGAAGCTCCTGTTGAGGCCATTGTGGGTGCCCTGCTGAAGGGGCTTCTCCTGCATAAGTGCTTCCTGCTGGTCACCACCAGGTCCACTGCTTCAGACAAACTGAGCAAGCTGCTCAGTGATTCTCAGCGTTTCACTGACATCCTAGGTTTCACTGAGGAGGGGGTGAAGGAGTACTTCCATAGCTTTTTCAAAAACGAAGAACTGCTAGCAAAGAAAGCATTCGACTGTGTGAAGACCAACGAGACTTTGTACACTGCCTGCTTCATCCCCGTCATCTGCTGGATCACCTGCACAGTTTTCAGGGAGCAAGAAGAAAAAGGCATGGACATCACTAAGGGACTACAAACACCCACCTCTATATTTGAGCACTTTGTGTCCACTCTGCTGGATCATCACTGCCAGGGTTTGAGTCAGCCTGAAACACTGCTGAGGAGCCTGGGCCAGCTGGCAGAGAGAGGGTTACTGGAACATCGGGTCCTGTTTGATGAGAAGAGTTTGTCTGAGGCTTTCCCTGATCCATCACAAGCAACCGAATACAATCCTTTCCTTTGTGAATGCTTGCTAAAGAGTACAGTCAGTAAAGAAAGAATGTACAGTTTCATGCATCTGAGCTTCCAGGAGTTCTTCGCTGCTCGCCAGTACCTGATGTTGGAGAATGAGGAAGAGGCACTTGGTAAACTACAGGAGTTGTTAGGAAACGTTGAACGTTTTAAACCTGTTGTTCAATTCCTTTTTGGGCTTTCAAACAGAGGCATTTACCCACACCTGAAAAAGCAGTCCTGGGCATCAATTCAAGCCTTTCTGCAGGAGTGGCTTCTAAGCGTTTTGGAAAAACACAGAATGCATAAAGAGGGTATGCTGCATATACATAGAGGAATGTTTGAGGATATTCTGCATATACTTCATTGTCTATATGAGCTCCATGAGGAGGAGTTTGTAAGGAGAGCCATGGGAGTCTGGGGTGAGGTGAAGTTTCACTCCATTCCCCTGACGAGGACAGACTGCTGGGTGCTGCTGTACTGCCTTAAGTGTTGTCCGACCATCAGAAGCCTGAAGCTCCATGAGTGCAACATAACAGCAGATAAGATGAGGATGCTGCAGCCTGCACTGAGCAGGTGTGAGGAGCTGGGGTGAGTGTGTGTGTGTGTGTGTGTGTGTGTTTGGAGCTGAGGTGAGTGTGTCTCTGAAGGGAGGTATGTGTCTTCAGATTGCATAATATATGGTGATATCGGGTGACCACGATTATATGACCACATATTATACAGGTAGAATGGAGATTTTCACAGAGTACTGAAAGATAATGCTGTTCTTGGCTTTAATTGGCTTTGAAAAGTTGTCTCCTTGGTCCAAGGTAGATTGCAGAGAGTAAAGTACTCGGGAATGTAGCCAGATAGACTTTAATGCAACTTTGAGTATATTTGTAACATTCCAAAGAAAATTAATACACATATGACTCCTTCATAAATCACATCCAAACACAAAACAGCAGGTTTTCTGTGATTTTGTCAGGTTGTGGGCAGGTCTTAGTAGGAACGCCACCCTTGATCATGTCAGTTTTTGACAGAATTATTTTCAAGTGCTGTCAGAGTACCAAGAAAGGATTTAACAGATACTCAGTTTGCCAGTGCTTTTATCCGCAGCAGCTTATGAGTGAGGAACAACAATCAAGCCTCAGTAAATCAGGAGACTTGGGAGAAGCACTAAGCACTTACTCTCCTCAATATGAAAAAGTGCAAGGAGATCAGGTAAAGAAGTGTTCAGTAAGTGTGTGTTAGGCATGTTAGGGTGTTGGAGATCAGGTAAAGAAGTGTTCAGTAAGTGTGTGTTAGGCATGTTAGGGTGTTGGAGATCAGGCAAAGAAGTGCACAGTAAGTGTGTGTTAGGCATGTTAGGGTGTTGGAGATCAGGTAAAGAAGTGTTCAGTAAGTGTGTGTTAGGCATGTAAGGGTGTTAGAGATCAAGTAGTGCTCAGTAAGTGTGTGTTAGGCATGTTAGGGTGTTGGAGATCAGGTAAAGAAGTGTTCAGTAAGTGTGTGTTAGGCATGTTAGGGTGTTGGAGATCAGGTAAAGAAGTGTTCAGTAAGTGTGTGTTAGGCATGTTAGGGTGTTGGAGATCAGGTAAAGAAGTGCTCAGTAAGTGTGAGTTGAGTAAAGTATGTTAGGGTGTTACGAAAGTAAGTGCTCTCAGAAGGGATGATTCAAGATTTCTGAAGATAGAGAGGGATGTCCCTGCTCTGATTCCATTTGGTAGATCAATCCTCCATCAGGGAACCACAAAAGAGATGTTATTGTGTGAGGGTGTAATTCTTAAAGGAGTCTTGGTCTCGACATTTTACACTCTGTATCAAGGCACCACAAGGACACTGTTACCTGTGAAGGTATAATTTAGTGTTAACATTTTCCTTCATGCTGGGTCAAAACAGTAATCATTCCATCCCTGATTTCCCTGTGCTGTTAGAGCACCACATGTGGGTCTGGAGGAATTAAAGCACCCATTGGGCTCTTAAATGAAACCCAGCAAAGAAAATTGATACTATACCATTTGAGGGTATGAGTAATTCTGAAAGGAAGTATTAGAGTCTTGAGATTTTACACTCTGTATCAGTCACCAGTCTACTGTTATTTCAAACTATCAAGAATTCTCAACATTTTCCTTTCATGCTAGTATCAAAACAGCTGTGCTCTTTTCCTGAGCCTTTGACTTGTTAGCTGATCTGTTGATGTAATCATATTCAGTACAAAGTGTCACACCAGCCAGTGGATTTGGATGTGAGTAATTCTACTCATGGGGTACTCTGGCCATGTGGAAACATCTGGCCATCAGTGTTTTCATACGTTCAGCTTCATCTGTGTGTCGTGCTGTGGTCTGTTTGTGAGAGAGCTGATCTGTTGTGGTTGAATGGTCTGATGGCTGTCTTCATGTTGTTGAAAGGTTACATGTGGAGAGGCTGTCAGATGCTGATGTTGGTGACCTGATCTCAGCTCTGGGGGAGGGGAAGATCCTGACTGAACTGAGGTAATCATTTTACATTTGTGATTTGTGATCATATATAACTTGTACAACTTTATGTTTTCAACTCTACATTAGGTTGAGCAAATATAGTGTGTTCCTTGTGTTATATGCTTGTTGTCTTCCCTTCTGTTTGTGCCGTCCAGGACTGAATCCAGTTTCTACCCAGTTTAGCTTTGCAGTGTTTGGGGATTAACATTAACAAATCTGCCATCCTGTCTTCCTTCGACATAGTTGATCTTAATAACAAACGGGTCAGGGTTAATTAAAGTAAAGAGAACATGAACACACATGTATAATGTGTGAGTGCATAATAAAGAGACCAGAAGAGAGAGATTGAGATTGGTCTGTATGTGCTCATTCACAGAGTGGAAAAGAGCAGCCTCTCACCTGAGAGTGTGAAGCAGGTCCTCAGTGCGCTCTCCAGACAAAAGTCTGTGGGTAAAGTCCATCTGTCTGTGCCGACCATCACTGGCACCACCGCAGCCCTGTGCTTGGACTTCATGCAGAAAACAGAGATGTGCCTGACGTGAGAACAGCAAGATTGCGACAATAATGAATCATAGTTGATTGACTTATTATCTTTGATTAACTGATTATCATAACAGTCAAGGTTGATTAAATGAAAGGTGCTGGACTGATGGTGTGTGTGTGTGTGTGTGTGTGTGTGTGTGTGTGTGTGTGTGTGTGTGTGTACGGAATGGTATTTCAATTTTTTGGTGGTGTACTCTGATAGGTGGGAAGCAATTAACTCTGTGTTTGTTGTTTGATTGGTCAGTCCCCATTGACTCTGTGTTCTGATTGGCAGGCTTGAGATTGATTCATGGTCATCCTTCTCTCTCGATGTGTTCAAAGACTCCAGAGGCCTCAGGTGAAACCTCCCTTCATGAGAAGCTTCACTGTCTGTGTTAATGGTGTTGTATGTAAACGTTACAGGTTGCACCTGAAGAGTGAGCATTGTTATGTGTAAAATACTAAACTAAGCCCTCATGTGCCTGTGTTTCAGGCTGGATGTAAAATCACTATTGCCTTCCACAATATGTTAGAACTAGAATAGATATTTTCACACAGCACTAAATCACATTGCATCATTTCATCACAAGTATGACTTATTGTTAGGTACAACAGTACAAGAGGTGATCAAAGAGAAGAATAACTGAATTGTTTCATCAGTCAAGTGCCAGATAGACATGTCATGCAACATTGAGTGTTGTTGTAACATTAAAAAAAAAGAATATACATATGACTCCTATATAAACCACATGCAAACACAAAACACCAAAGGTCCTCTGTGGTTTTGTCAGGTTGTGGGCAGGTGTTAGTAGGAACGCCACCCTTGCTCCTGTCAGTTTTTGACAGCATGAAGTACCATGTTTCAGTGAGTGTGATACCTATTTTATACTCCCAGCACAAAGCATCAGTCATGCTGGGTCAGAACAGTAATCATTCCATCCCTAATATCTGATGTCAAGTGCTGTTAGAGCACCACATGTGGTCTGGAGGAATTAAAGCACCCATTGGGCTCTTAAATGAAACCCAGCAAAGAAGATGGATTTTATACCAGTTGAGGATATAAGTCATTCTGAAAGAAAGTATTAGAGTCTTGAGATTTTACACTCTGTATCAGGCACCAGTCTACTGTTAATTCAAACATTGAAGAATTCACCGTCTCAACATTTTCCTTTCGTGCTCTGTATCTGGCCATCAGTGTTTTCATTCGTTCAGCTTCATCTGTGTGTCGTGCCGTGGTCTGTTTGTGAGAGAGCTGATCTGTTGTGGTTGAATGGTCTGATGGCTGTCTTCATGTTGTTGAAAGGTTAACTGTGGAGAGGCTGTCAGATGCTGATGTTGGTGTCCTGATCTCAGCTCTGGGGGAGGTAAAGATCCTGTCTGAACTAAGGTAATCATTTTACATTTGTGATTAGAGAGAATTTGTACAACTTCTATCTTTTCAACTCTACAGTAGGTAGAGCTAATGTATTGTGTTCCTTGTGTTATATGCTTGTTGTCTTCCCTTCTGTTTGTGCCGTCCAGGACTGAATCCAGTTTCTACCCAGTTTAGCTTTGCAGTGTTGGGGAGTAACATTAACACACCTGCCATCCTGTCTTCCTTAGACATAGTTGATCTTAATAACAAACGGGTCAGGGTTAATTAAAGTAAAGAGAACATGAACACACATGTATTATGTGTGAGTGCATAATAAAGAGACCAGAAGAGAGAGATTGAGATTGGTCTGTATGTGCTCATTCACAGCGTGGACTACAGCAGCCTCTCACCTGAGAGTGTGGAGCAGGTCCTCAGTGCGCTCTCCAGACAAAAGTCTGTGCGTGACGTCCGTCTGTCTGTGCCGACCATCACCGTCACCACAGCAGCCCTGTGCTTGGACTTCATGCAGAACACAGAGACGTGCCGTCAGCTGTGGTGAGAACAGCAAGATTGCTCAAATTAACTGATTATCATAGCAGTCAAGATTGATTAACTGCAATGTGCTGAACTGATGGTGTGTGTGTGTACGGAATGGTATATTTCTATCTTTTGGTGGTGTACTCTGGTAGGCGAGAACCAATTAACTCTGTGTTTGTTCTTTGATTGGACTGTCCCCATTGACTCTGTGTTCTGATTGGCAGGCTTGTGGATAATTCAAGTCCATTCTCCTCTCTCTCTGTGGAAAAAGACTCCAGATGCCTCAGGTGAAACCTCCCTTCATGAGAAGCTTCACTGTCTGTGTTAATGGTGTTGTATGTAAACGTTACAGGTTGCACCTGAAGAGTGAGCATTGTTATGTGTAAAATACTAAACTAAGCCCTCACATGCCTGTGTTTCAGTCTGGATGTGATTTCACCATTGTCTCCCACAAAATCACTTGCTTCACTTACCCTGTCACAAGCCGACAGCCCAACCAGTGGCAGCTTTACTGACTTCATCCACAAGTTTTGCGATGTCACAGGTTTAAGAGCAAAGTAAGACCATAAAGAAATAATCAAAAAAGAAATAATAAAAAAAAAAAATGTAGTGGTATTATTCAGTCATGTTTTTGTGTGTTTGTGTTGAAGTCCACATAGGTCTCCAGGTGACTGTATGGGTGATCTTGAGTCCTTCACTGACTGGTGGACTCTACCTGGTCTGGAGAAGGTGGAGTTGGTGGTGAGATGCCTGACTGAGAGCTGGGCCCACTGGATCCTCAACCTCATCCACACGTGCCCCACTCTGAAGGAAGTAAAGTAAGAGATACATCATCTTCTGTTTCTGTATGTAGTCTATGCATGGAGGGGTAGTATGTATGGACACACCGTGTGCAGGACAGAGACAGAGAGAGTGAAGTATTTAATAAAAAACAGATATTGTATCTAAAGACATTGTGTTAAACTGACAGAAAACACTGTGTTTCCTTTAACGCTTTTAATGGTCAAACTCCATGTTCACCGGTACAACTCACACAGTAACTTCACCGCAACAACATCCGGTCCCTATCAAACTAAAAGTATCAGAACCGGAAATACATAGTTAACAAACTCACTCTCTTTTTTAAAAATAAAAAAAACTTGAGGATTACATATTAAAGTGAGCATAACATCACAGGGCATAGCCAAAGTATAACCTATATATTCTTACAGTACCTCAGTGCCATTTAGGTAAGAACAGAATCTCATAACAAAAGAACATACATATTGCAAATCATTTTCTGACGGTACTTTAGTGCAAAGAAATAACAACTGTATAAACAAAATTAAGTTCTCAGTTTAGTCAAGCTTCCATTGTCCATCACTCAGTGCTTTGAGTAACTGGTGAGCTGATGCACCCTTTTTATTTAGACAGTCTGCAAGTTGGTCTTTTGTGTTTTTCCACAACACACGCTCAATCCTCTGCATTTGGACAAGTTCTTTGATGCTACTTATCTCCAGACGAAGTCTTTTCTCAGAGACAGAAGACTTAAGTGCATCAGCAAGTGAATAATTGTCTGTCACACAGATTAAAGGTGGTGCGTGTGCAGCGCCACCTGATGTCAGTTCAGAGAACAATGTGTCTAGAAAGATTGCATTGTCTATTCCATCAGACATTGCCAATGTTTCTCCAGGAAGTGTACTTCGCACATCCCTCTTTACTCTCTTTGGTTGCCATCTTCTTCCATCAAAACAATTAAACGTCCTCCTTGAGTGCCTCCATCTTGCTTTAGGTACTCTCCCAGCAGAGGTCTCTTTCAGAGTGCATACCCATCGGGGGCTAATGCTCCTTTGTCCTTTGTCTTGTGTTTGAGTCTCCACGCCTGTTCGTGTATCATCCATGTCACTGTCATCAGAAGTGTGATCTTCAGCAGCATCTGTGAAGTTATGTCTCTGTCCAAAGTCTGTGGTACTTTCTGAAATGTCATTGACGGCTTGTTGTTCATCAGCTTCATTTCTTTCTTTCATAAGTCTCAGGTAGTGCACCCTAACACAGGTACCACCATGTCTGACAAAAACCACTGCTCCATCTTGGCCTATCACAGTGCCTGGTCCTTTCCACTCTGGGCAATCTCCTCTCTTGTAGAACACCTCGTCACCCATCTCGTATCTCTCATTTGTACTGCGTAGCTGTTTACGCAGTGCTGCCATTAACCCTCCCATCAACAGTTCAGCGGATGCATGACCAAACTGTCTGTGAAGTTTCACTAGCATCTTTTGTTTTTCAGCTTTGCTCATGTTTTCTGAGACAGCCAGTATTTCCTCATCGCTGTGTTCATTAGAAGCGCCACCTCCAGTGGATACAAGGACACAGTCATCACTTTTAGAGGGTTCGCCCCCAGTGTCCATAATGTTCACACAGTAATGCCCCGAGCTTGCAAAGTCCAATGGTACAGGTTGATTGAACATCACTGCACTGTCATTTTCCATGTTGAGAACAGTCCCTGCCTTTTTCATGGACGATTTGCTTAAAAGCAGTGGAATCTTTACTGGAACAACTTCAGTCTCAATGTTGCACTGGTTTTCTGGTGGAGTGGACCACTTTTCCATCCCCAAACTTGAATGGTCTATTACTGCGTTGCTCTGTCCTTTTCATCTTCTCTGATTCACTTTTGCTTAGTCCTGTGATATAGCTATCTAGCCATTCCTCTCCACACACAGTGCGTGTGCATGCAGTGTCTATTATTGCAGAGCTAAAACATTCTGTCAAAAATATTTCTGCATCAGTGTGTGACTCTTTTGTAAAGAGAGCGATGTTACACTCATCAATGTCTTGAGTTAATGTTACTTGCTCACCCTTGTGTGGGCAGTCTTTAGCCCAGTGGAATGTACTTTGGCAAATGGCACATTTTGATCGGCTTCTGTGCTTGTCCAAAGGGTTAGTGCCTGGCAGTGGTGTTTTTGACTGTTCACCTTCTGGCCACGACGAACTGCTCCTTTGGCGCCTCTGTTCAGTAGTGACATAGGCAATGTCTTGGTTTATTCCCATCATTTTAGCAGACGTCTTCCCGCCAACAATCCTTTTCAGCCCCAACTTCATCGAAGCAAATGTTAAATCCGTACATGCTGTCAGCGCTAACTGTCTATCTTTTACTTCTATGCTTGCCGTGTCAAGCAACTTAAAAGCTAACACGGCGTCGGGCAATTCCATCTTGTACTTGCGCATCCTTAAAGTAGCATAACAGAACAATTGCTAATCGCTAACGATATGCTAGCGGCTAAAACTAACGAAATCTCTTGAAATGTGCTGACTTTGACATTATGACAAACTAGTTAGTCAACAACTGTCCTAACACAGTCAAACATCAAGCAAGTGCAACACACAAGACAAAGCAAGACGGCAAATAAGCTACTTACTAGTTCGGCAGACAGTAGGAAACGGGCGGCTTCAGGCAATCCTACATTTAGCAGTAATATGCCTACGGACCCTGGTATGGCAATGGCACTGAGGCGATTCTCCATTAAAAGTCATTGTAGCGCCCCAATTTTTTTAAAGCTGTTATTTTAAGGTAAAACTGCTTATCCTAACCCTAATCCTGTTGTACAATTACTGCATAATGCCACTTTAAGTAACGTTGCTCGAAATCAATGATGTAGTCAGTCATTAACACGTCACTGTCTCTCGATATCCGATCAAAATTCGAATAGGCTTTATACGTTACGTCCTTTTATTCTTTCAGAAACAGTTTATCAAGTGCATCTAACAAAGTTGTCATACCAGCGTCTTTGTTCAGGTCATCGATAGGTACTTCCATAGCTGTTTCTCGTGCTCGTCCAGTTAGCGCCAAAGCCACCGCAAGAGCCTGCTTCTTTTTCCCAAGTTCTGTAACTCCTGTCCACATTTGGACTTCATTTTTCCAGCTTTCATACGGCTTTCCTTCGTCAAAGGTCGGCGGAATCTTGTAATTTGACAGAAAACACTGTGTTTCCTTTAACGCTTTTAATGGTCCAACTCTATGTTCACCGGTACAACTCACACAGTAACAACATCCGGTCCCTATCAAACTAAAAGTATCAGAACCGGAAATACATAGTTAACACTTCTATTATTGTGTTTGAAATGTATTTGCTTTGGTACCACTGCTTTGAAACAGTCATGCCAATAAAGCTCAACTGAATTGAAGAGAGAGGTGTGTGTGTGTGTGTGTGTGTGTGTGTGTGAAATAAAAATAAAAATAAAAAACAGATATTGTCTTTGAGAGAGTGTGTATATTTTTTTTTGCAAGATCCATGACAGACTAAAGAAGTATATTTTAATTTTAGGTTACAAGCTTATAAGGCCTTGGGTGGGGCTGATGGTCTCTTACTGGAGGAGGGGATCAGTGTTCTGCTGAAGCCCGATAAGCGTCCAGATTGCACTGTGATCCTCACTGGGTGTGTATTTCTTCTGACTGACCTGTCTGTCTGTCTGTCTGTCTGTCTGACTCTTGATCTGTCTATCTGTTGGCCACTGTCTGACTGTTGATTAGAATGCATCTCACCCTACCTCCACACGCACACACACACTGCCAGATAAATGTAAGTGATTGAATGTGTTTTATCCTTAAAGCTGTAGGTGAGTGTGAGGTTTGTGTAGAGTTGGGATGTTTGTGTGTGTTTTATCCTTAAAGCTGTATGTGAGTGTGAGGTTTGTGTAGAGTTGGGATGTTTGTGTGTGTTTTATCCTTAAAGCTGTTGGTGAGTGTGAGGTTTGTATAGTTGTGATGTTTGTGTGTTTTATCCTTAAAGCTGTAGGTGAGTGTGAGGTTTGTGTAGAGTTGTGATGTTTGTGTGTTTTATCCTTAAAGGTAAGTAAGTAAGTAAGTAAGTAAGTAAGTAAGACTTTATTTATATAGCACATTTCGTACAAGAATTGCAGTTCAAAGTGCTTTACATAAAATCAATAAAAGCAAGCAGCAAGAGCAATACATGGAGTTAAATAATGACTAATATTGTATCAGAACCTGATGTTCCGATAGGCTTCTTGAATTACTAAAATCATGATAAAAGGAATAAAAGTAATAAAACCCTTCTGAAATAATAAAAATAGTGAAAGTTACAGTTAGTATCAACCCCACAGAAAATGTATAATATTAATAAAATGCTTTGGTAAAAAGATAGGTTTTAAGCGGCTTTTTGAAAGTGTCTAGCGTGTTTGCTTCCCTAATATTAATGGGTAATGTGTTCCATAATTTTGGGGCGTAGTTGACAAAGGCTGCATCGCCAATCTTCTTATGACTGCTTCTGGTGACCTGTAATAGACCTGTATCTGATGATCACAGTGTTCTAGCTGGTGTGTAGTTAGTTAAAGAGTTAGCAATGTAGCTAGGTCCTTGTCCATTTAGAGCTTTGTATGTGAGGAGGAGGACCTTGAAGTCAATTCTAAAGGTAACAGGAAGCCAGTGTAAAGAAGCTAGGACAGGACTAATGTGTTCTCTCCTTTTAGTTTTGGTTAATAGTCGAGCTGCAGAGTTTTGAATGAGCTGGAGTCTTTCAGTTGTTTTCTTGGGAAGACCAGCAAAAAGTGAATTACAGTAGTCTAGCCGGCTTGATATGAAAGCATGAATTAGCTTCTCGGCATCATTTTGGTTTATGAATGGTCGCACCTTTGCTATGTTCCTGAGGTGAAAGAAAGCTGTTTTGGTGACTTTATTAATGTGGGAGTTAAAATTCAAATCTGAGTCCAGGATGACCCCGAGACTTATCACCTCAGGTTTAATCCAGCGGGTTAAACCTCCTAGATTCTTCGTTAGCATCTCTCTTTTTGATTTGGGGCCGATAAGTAGGACTTCAGTTTTGTCCTCATTTAATTTGAGAAAGTTATCGTTCATCCATTTGTTTATTGCCAATAAACAGTTGGTAATGGAGTTTATGGCTGTCGCATCGTTAGGTTCAGCGGATATATACAATTGTGTGTGGTCCGCGTAGCTATGAAAATCTATACTATATTCTTTGTTGATGTCACCGAGTGGTAATATATAAAGAGAAAAAAGTAATGGACCTAAGCAGCTCCCTTGTGCAACCCCGTAGCAGCTTTCATGTTTCTCAGACATATGGTCTCCTAGACTAACATAAAACTTCCCTCCTCTGATATATGTTTTGATCCAGTTCAATACACAGTCAGATAACCCAATAAGCTTTTCAAGTCTATTGATTAAGATGTCTTGATCAATGGTATCAAAAGCCGCACTAAGATCTAACAGGATAAGTATAGAGACTTTATTTGCATCAGAGTTTAGTCTGAGGTCGCTAATTATTTTGGTGAGAGCGGTTTCAGTACTGTGATATTTTCTGAAACCTGACTGAAAGACTTCCAAGATGTTATTTTCTTCGAGAAAGGAATTTAATTGGACTAATACTATCTTTTCCAGTACTCTACTAATAAATGGGAGATTTGATATCGGTCTATAGTTTGCTAGTGTACTGGTATCCAGTTTGGGTTTCTTTAATAGAAGGGATCTGGGATCTGGGAAAACGCCAGTTCTAAGGGATGTGTTTATAATGTCTAGGACCGGACCTGAGACACTATCAAACACTCGCTTAAAGAATGTGGTGGGAATAGGATCAATATCTGAGGTTGTAGAGTTACATTCAATGACGATTTTGGAAAGTTCACTTAGTGTGATACATGTACAAGTGCTCATGGTTACGTTTCACTAACATTTTTATTTCTCAGCCATGGGGAGGTCCTGCTTGTAAACTTCTTTTTTGTTTTAAAGGTGTAGGTGAGTGTGAGGTTTGTGTAGAGTTGTGATGTTTGTGAGTGTTTTATCCTTAAAGCTGTAGGCGAGTGTGAGGTTTGTGTAGAGTTGCGAGGTTTGTGAAGAGTTGTGATGTTTGTGTGTGTTTTATCCTTAAAGCTGTAGGCGAGTGTGAGGTTTGTGTGTTTTATCCTTAAAGCTGTAGGTGAGTCTGAGGTTTGTATAGTTGTGAGGTTTGTGTGTTTTATCCTTAAAGCTGTAGGTGAGTGTGAGGTTTGTATAGAGTTGCGAGGTTTGTGAAGAGTTGTGATGTTTGTGTGTGTTTTATCCTTAAAGCTTTAGGCGAGTGTGAGGTGAGGTTTGTGTAGAGTTGTGATGTTTGTGTGTTTTATCCTTAAAGCTGTAGGTGAGTTTGAGGTTTGTGGGGAGATCTAATGTGTTTCTCTGTCTGTTTTTCTCCATGAAGGTTGAGATGCACTAAACCCGGTGGTAAGTGTAGTGAGGAAGATGCCAAACTGCCCTGCAACCAGCGTGTGAAGATCCAAATGAGGGGGCAACATGTCACTGTGGAGTTGGTGGTGAGATGCCTGACTGAGAGCTTGGCCAGCAGTATCCTCAACCTCATCCACACGTACCCCACTGTGAAGGAAGTAAGGTAAGAGATACATCATCTTCTGTTTCTGTATGTAGTATATGCATGGAGGGGTAGTATGTATGTGTAACCCCTCTGAATTTGTCTGCGTTGTGTAGTTTTTTCATAGAGAAAGCCAGGAGACGTGGGTGAAGTTCTCCAGTTTATTCACCGTGACTCTATATCTCCGAACTCTCATATATTGTTAATTCAAGTTTAATTACAAAGTAATATATCTAATTGAAATATATACAATAAAACACAAAACATGTACCTGGCACAAACAATATCACGGGACTCCTTAGCACAGCAGCATGGAACACCTTACAGTGTGCTAATCTAAGAGGGAGATTAAACATTAGCTATTCACACGTGTGATTTTTAACATCGATTAAAATATACATTCAGAGGTGCATAATTCCTAAACCAAACACACTATTTACATGAGGATAGAATGTGGAACATCTCTCTATAATCAGTATGGATTTAGGACGTTCAGTCATTGTATTCTAAAATAATAATGTAGGAGCTCTCTTTATGTACAACTCACCGTGACTCTATATCTCCGAACTCTGAGGAGAGCCACTCTGTACAACCTGCATATCTCCTAGGGGTCACTGTTTCCCCAACAACATTACTTATGCACATGCTCAGTGTGATTAAATAGCACAAAAAGGATGCAAGTGGAAGAAACCAAATCTTCACTGTTACATATGGACACATTGTGTGCAGGAGAGAGACAGACAGAGAGAGTGAAGTATTTAATAAAAAAACAGATATTGTATCTAAAGACATTGGGCCTCATTCTCGAACGCAGTTAAGAAGAATTTAAGAAGGAATTTCTTCTGAATTGGATTTAGGAAAACATTTGGCATTCATGAAAGTTTTCTCATCTGGGATTTGCTCTGAACTTCAGAAGACTTTCCGAACTCGAAATAGCAGTCCTAACTCGGCCAGACTTTTCTCAAATGCGATTCCTTAAAAAACCCACGGGGCCATCTTGTGGTTTTTGGAGGAATCGCATTTAAGAAAACTCTCCGTGTAATGAATTTGTGAGAAATCGTTGGTGATTGCGTTCACATCAACTCTACAGATCCTCGGATTAAAGTCATTATAATAATAATAATTACGAGAATATTTGTATCATTAACAATTACGTTTCACATGTAGGCCTATAGTCATGATTCTACGAGGCACTGTGATGTCATAAAATAAATAAAAGCACTACACCGGAATGCTGCGCTCGTCTAGTGAGCGTCGTTTGGCACTGCCGTCTGTGCAAGTACGGCAATCCAGAATTTTTAAGTAGTTCCACGTTGGGAACATAGGGCTGTGGGAACATAGGGCCTAATTTTCAAAATTGTCAGTGAAAAAAAAATCCTTAGAAATGTGGGAACATAGGGCTGTGGGAACATAGGGCTGACCCCGTCCCTCTCTACCTTTAAGAAGCTTTTGAAGACCCAACTCTTCAGAGAGCGCCTCCCTTCCTAACTGGCACTTCGATTAGTGCTTAACTTGCACTTACAGCAGTTACATTCCTGCACTTCGTTTTTATTTCCTATTTCGCTTTTCTATTTCTTATGTAAAGTAGTATTTATTGTTACACTAGGTCTCTATTGCTCGTAGCTTGACTGTTCTATCCCTTGTACGTCGCTTTGGACAAAAGTGTCTGCTAAATGACTAAATGTAATGTACACGAACACTGCAAATGTAAGTGAATAAATAAATAAGCACTAAACTCAATCACGTTGGTATAGCTATAGTCGAATAGAATGGACACATCTACATCCTGCAACAGTCCATCTCTGCACCGTTCAAGTCATAGACATATATAGTTGAAGTTAGATCTGCGTTTACTCGACGGTGATCGCTTTCCGCTTTGACATGACTCGTTTACGAGTTGCTTTCGTGTAGATTCGGTCGATTCCGACTGCTCTCGTCACTACGGTTGCGTGCCCTTATAAGGAGCTGGCAGGGCGTGTATGTATGCAAATTCAGGAGCACGAGAACGCGCTTTCAATTTAAGAAAACTCTTCCGGTGGAGCACAGCTCAGAACACTTCTGCTGCGTAGGAACACATTTTCAAGCGTTCATGAATTTGTCGGATGTCTTTTCCTTACGTTGTTTTTCCGAAGCCCGTAAGAAACATTTCAGAAGAAACTTCAGAAAATGTTCGAGAATGAGGCTCATTGTATTATTGTGTTTGAAATGTATTTGCTTTGGTACCACTGCTTTGAAACAGTCAGTTTTTTGAGGAATCGCATTTAAGAAAACTCTCCGTGTTAGAAGTGTTAATGAATTTGTGAGAAATCGTTGGTGATTGCGTTCACATCAACTCTACAGACATCCTCGGATTAAAGTAATTATAATAATAATAATTACGAGAATATTTGTATCATTAACAATTACGTTTCACATGTATAGTCATGATTCTACGAGGCACCGTGATGTCGAAAAATAAATAAAAGGACTACACCAGAATGCTGCGCTCGTCTAGTGAGCGTCGTTTGGCACTGACGTCTGTGCAAGTACGGCAATCCAGAATTTTCATTTGTAGTTCCACGTTGGTGGAACGAACTGCCTAGCACTACCAGAGCAGGGGCGTCCCTCTGGGAGCGTGCCTATGTTCCCACAGCCCTATGTTCCCACAGCCCAATGTTCCCACAGCCCAATGTTCCCACAGCCCTATATTCCCACAGCCCAATGTTCCCACAGCCCTATATTCCCACAGCCCAATGTTCCCACAGCCCTATATTCCCACAGCCCTATATTCCCACAGCCCTATATTCCCACAGCCCTATGTTCCCACATTTCTAAGAGCTTTTTCAAAATGAGGTCTTATGTTCCCACATTTCTAATATGTATTACAAAGTTAGGCCCTATGTTCCTACAGTTCATCTAACCCTAACCTATAACCCTAAATAATAACCCTAACCCGCCGGCGGGTCCGCGATTTTTTTCAAAATGGCGATTTTTGTAATTTTTTTTTTGCAACATGAACATGCAAATTGACTGTATAATTGTGGAGGAATTGATAATTTACTTTAGGCATGCATTTGTAGGTGTTTTTGTCCCGAAAACAGCTGGGGCTTAACAGCAAATGTGGGACCATAGGGTTTAATTTTCAGAAAAATCTAGAAATGTGGGAACATAGGGCCTAATTTTCAAAATTGTCAGTGAAAAAAAAATCCTTAGAAATGTGGGAACATAGGGCTGTGGGAACATAGGGCTGACCCCGTCCCTCTCTACCTTTAAGAAGCTTTTGAAGACCCAACTCTTCAGAGAGCACCTCCCTTCCTAACTGGCACTTCGATTAGTGCTTAACTTGCACTTACAGCAGTTACATTCCTGCACTTCGTTTTTATTTTCTATTTCGTTTTTCTATTTCTTATGTAAAGTAGTATTTATTGTTACACTAGGTCTCTATTGCTCGTAGCTTGACTGTTCTCTCCCTTGTAGCCTACGTCGCTTTGGACAAAAGCGTCTGCTAAATGACTAAATGTAAATGTGAATGTACACGAACACTGCAAATGTAAGTGAATAAATAAATAAGCACTAAACTCAATCACGTTGATATAGCTATAGTGGAATAGAATGGACACGTCTACATCCTGCAACGGTCCACCTCTGCACCGTTGAAGTTAGATCTGCGTTTACTCGACGGTGCTCGCTTTCCGCTTTGACATGACTCGTTTACGAGTTGCTTTCGTGTAGATTCGGTCGATTCCGACTGCACACGTCACTACGGTTGCGTGCCCTTATAAGGAGCTGTCGGGGCGTGTATGTATGCAAATTCAGGGGCATGAGAACGCGCTTTCAATTTAATAAAACTCTTCCAGTGGAGCACAGCTCAGAACACTTCTGCTGTGTAGGAACACACTTTCAAGCGTTCATGAATTTGTTGGATGTCTTTTTCTTACGTTGTTTTTCCGAAGCCCGTAAGAAACATTTCAGAAGAAACTTCAGAAAATGTTCGAGAATGAGGCCCATTGTCTTTGAGAGAGTGTGTGTGTTTTTTTCGGAAGATCCATGACAGACTAAAGAAGTATATTTTAATTTTAGGTTACAAGCTTATAAGGCCTTGGGTGGGGCTGATGGTCTCTTACTGGAGGAGGGGATCAGTGTTCTGCTGAAGCCCGATAAGCGTCCAGATTGCACTGTGATCCTCACTGGGTGTGTATTTCTTCTGACTGACCTGTCTGTCTGTCTGTCTGTCTGACTCTTGATCTGTCTATCTGTCGGCCACCGTCTGACTGTTGATTAGAATGCATCTCACCCTCCTTGCACACACACACACACACACACTGCCAGATAAATGTATGTGATTGAATGGAACATTGATGTATTTTAATGCCTTAAAGACATCTTTGATGTTTTATCAGACAGGCTTAGTGAATATGGAGTGAGGTGCTCCTGATGGAGAGCTGTATGCGAGTGTGAGGTTTGTGTAGAGTAGTGATGTGTGTGTGTGTTTTATCCTTAAAGCTGTAGACGAGTGTGAGGTTTGTGTACAGTTGTGATGTTTGTGTGTGTTTTATCCTTAAAGCTGTAGGAGAGTGTGAGGTTTGTGTGTTTTATCCTTAAAGCTGTAGGAGAGTGTGAGGTTTGTGTAGAGTTGTGATGTTTGTGTGTTTTATCCTTAAAGCTGTAGGTGAGTGTGAGGTTTGTGTAGAGTTGGGATGTTTGTGTGTGTTTTATCCTTAAAGCTGTAGGCGAGTGTGAGGTTTGTGTGTTTTATCCTTAAAGCTGTATGTGAGTGGGAGGTTTGTGGGGAGATCTAATGTGTTTCTCTGTCTGTTTTTCTCCATGAAGGTTGAGATGCACTAAACCCGGTGGTAAGTGTAGTGAGGAAGATGCCAAACTGCCCTGCAACCAGCGTGTGAAGATCCAAATGAAGGGGCCAGATGTCACTGTGGAGTTCAGGATGAGATGCCTGACTGAGAGCTTGGCCAGCAGTATCCTCAACCTCATCCACACGTACCCCACTGTGAAGGAAGTAAGGTAAGAGATACATCATCTTCTGTTTCTGTATGTAGTCTATGCATGGAGGTGTAGTCTGTATGGACACATTGTGTGCAGGACTGTGTGTGTGTGAGAGAGAGAGAGAGTACTATTTAATAAAAAACATTGGGCCTCATTCTCGAACATTTTCTGAAGTTTCTTCTGAAATGTTACCTACGGACTTTGGAAAACCAACGTAAGAAAAAGATCTTTGCCAGATTCATGAACGCCTGAAAATGTGTTCTTACGCAGCCGAAGTGTTCTCAGCTGTGCTCCCCCGACTGAGGATTCTTAAATTGAACGCCGTTCTCGTGCACCTGATTTTGCATACATACACGCCCCGCCAGCTCCTTATAAGGGCACGCAGTTGCAGTGACGTGTGCAGTCGGAATCGACCGAATCCACGCAAAAGCAACTCGAAAGCGAGTCATGTCAAAGCGGAAAGTGAGCACCGGTCGAGTAAACGCAGATCTAACTTCACCAGTGCAGAGGTAGAGGTACTGTTGCAGGATGTAGATGTGTCCATTCTATTCCACAATGGCTATATCAACGCGATTGAGTTAAAGTAACACTATGCAACAATTTGACACTTTTTGAGGTATGGTTTTATAGGCAACTGGTTTTGGTACCATCCTCAAATTCACTTTGATAGCATATGGTCATGTGAAGGACACATAAACACCTGTGTCTTCCCCACTAGCCATCCAGGATATGCCTTATGTTGTTCTGTGTAACGGGCTGGAACCCCTTGCAAAAATGGAAGAAAAGCTTTCACACGCATGACATTCGCAGCTATACTGCCAAAAGACACCAGTTAGTGTGTTGGCAAGCTTCTATCAGTGTCAACTGGGCTGTTGGTGGTGTTTGCAAGGTTTTTGCATGCCTTTTAGGTAGTTAGCTTACTAGTTTTGGAACAGAACTCCGTATTGCTGCTTTAAGTGCTTATTTATTTATTCACTTACATTTGCAGTGTTCGTGTAGTCCTTTTATTTATTTTAGGACATCACGATGCCTCGTAGAATCATGACTATACATGTGAAATGTAATTGTTAATGATACAAATATTCTCATTGTAGGAGCCAAATCATAGGAAAATGCTTTGTTAATATTTTGCATTTGAATATTTAATTTACAATATTTAATTAAGAATTTATTCTGAGTTAAACATCTGACAGTTAATGATGTAAAGTTTGTAATTAATAGTAAATGTGGATGGCGAATTGATATTGGATAATGTAGATCCTGTGCGGCACATGTGACGTAAGTGATATGAGAATGTTTGACTAGATCAGATCGACATGTGTGTAGCTGGGAAGCATACAGCTTTTTTACCATCATCCGTCAACGAAGTTTTGCAATTATTATTTTAGTGTGATATTGTGTTTATTTACAACTACTGCAAGTGTGGAGATTCTGTTCTTTGGTGAAGAAGAAGAAAATAAAAGACATCAACGGTCAGTCATCTGGGTCTTGTGAGTAGAAACTGTGGATAAAGAACGATAGAAATTGTAAGCTAGCTACGGATATGAGTCAGAACAACCTTTCATCCTGCACACATGAATAAGTGGTTAAAATTAACAACGAAAATATAAGCCTGAAATTTTGCCACTACACTCTATACTCTATTATTATTATAAATATTTAAATCCGAGGTTGTCTGTAGAGTTGATGTGAACGCAATCACCAACGATTTCTCACAAATTCAGCCCTTAACACTTCTAACACGGAGCGGCCCCGTGGGCCATCTTGTGGTTTTGCATTTAATTGCATTTAAGAAAACTCTGGCCGATTTACGACGGCTATTTTGCGTTCTGAAAGTCTTCTGAAGTTCAGAACAAATCCCAGATGAGAGAACTTTCATGAATGGCAAATTTGTTCCTAAATCCACCGGAAGTGGAGTTCAGAAGAATTTCCTTCTTAAATTCTTCCTAACTGCGTTCGAGAATGAGGCCCATTGTATCTATATTGTGTTTGAAATGTATTTTGGCTTTGGCACCACTGCTTCGAAACAGTCATACTAATAAAACTCAACTGAAGAGAGAGAGAGAGATTGTGTGTGTGTGTGTGTGTGTTTGTGTGTGTGTGAGAGAGAGAGAGAGAGAGAGAGCCTTTGTGATTGATTTTTTATTTAAAAAACAGATATGATGTGTGAGAAAGCCAGAGAGTGTGTATGTTTGTATTGGAAGATCCATGACAGACTAAATAAATATATATTTTTTATTTTAGGTTACAAGCTTTAATGGCCTGGGATTGGGCTGGTGGTCTCTTACTGGAGGGGATCAGTCTTCTGGCGGAGGGGACCACTCTTCTGCCGGAGGGGATCACTCTTCTGCAGGAGTTCTATAAGCGTCCAGATTGCACTGTGATCCTCAGGGGGTGTGTACTTCTACTGACTGACCTGTCTGTCTCTGTCTGTGACTCTTGATGTGTCTGTCTGTCTGACTCTTGATCTGTCTATCTGTTGGCCACTGTCTGACTATTGATTAGAAAGCATCTTACCCTCCCTCCACACACACACACACACACACACACACACAAACACACACTGCCAGAGAAATGGATGTGATTAAATGGAACATTGATGTCTTTTAATGCCTTAAAGACATCTTTGATGTTTTAGCAGACAGACTTAGTGAATATGGAGTGAGGTGCTCCTGAGGGAGAGCTGTAGGTGTTTTATCCTTAAAGCTGTAGGTGAGTGTGAGGTTTGTGTAGAGTTGGGATGTGTGTGTGTTTTATCCTTAAAGCTGTAGGTGAGTGTGAGGTTTGTGTAGAGTTGGGATGTGTGTGTGTTTTATCCTTAAAGCTGTAGGTAAGTGTGAGGTTTGTGTAGAGTTGGGATGTGTGTGTTTTATCCTTAAAGCTGTAGGTGAGTGTGAGGTTTGTGTAGAGTTGTGATGTTTGTGTGTTTTATCCTTAAAGCTGTAGGTGAGTGTGAGGTTTGTATAGTTGTGAGGTTTGTGAGTGTTTTATCCTTAAAGCTGTAGGCGAGTGTGAGGTTTGTATAGAGTTGGGATGTTTGTGTGTTTTATCCTTAAAGCTGTAGGTGAGTGTGATGTTTGTGTAGAGTTGGGATGTTTGTGTGTGTTTATTTTAAGTGGGGTGATCTAATGTGTTTCTGTGTGTCTGTTTTTTTCCATGAAGGTGGATATGCACTAAACCCACTGGGAAGTGTAGTAAGGAAAAATACTTACGATTGGACTGCAACCAGTATGTGAGGATCCAGATAATGTGGCCATATGTCACTCAGGAGATTCAGTGCAGATGAGGAAGAAAGCAATGATGGATCTACTGACTATTCAACAGATGAGGAGGAAAGCCTGCCTTCAGACTAGTCATTTGCGCACATGCGATCTGCACAAAAATGTCTATCTAGATTCAGGATTTTCAGGACTCCAGATATGGGGCCAAATGTCACTGAGGAGATTCAGGACTATAGGAGACTCCAGATATGGGGCCAAATGTCACTCAGGAGGAAATCAGTCCACTGCTGTCCCCCACCACTTACATCCATCGGTTGCCACGTTCACAAAAGTTTCAAATTCTTTCAGAATAGATTTTAAGATTGTATTGATTACTTGGAGGGCTCTTCATGGCCTCTCTCCCAGCTACATCTCTGATCTCTTAGTCCCACACTTGCCCAGGAGATGGCGCTAACCCTTACCATTACCCTGAGGACATCCGGTGGGCAGAGTCAGTGACTTCCTTAGAGTCCTTCTTAAAACACACTTTCATAGTCAGTGACTTCCTTAGTCCTTTTTAAAACACACTTTCATAGAGTCCCTGACTTCCTTAGAGTCCCTTCTTAAAACACACTTTCATAGAGTCAGTGACTTCCTTAGAGTCTTAAAACACACTTTCATAGAGTCAGTGACTTCCTTAGAGTCCTTCTTAAAACACACTTTCATAGAGTCAGTAACTTCCTTAGAGTCTTAAAACACACTTTCATAGAGTCTGTGACTTCCTTAGAGTCCCTTCTTAAAACACACTTTTATAAGAGAGCCTTTCCTGAGTTTTGATTTGATTGGTCAGTGATTGTGTTTTATTTTCTTTAAAAAAATAGTTTGACTCTGTATAGCCTACCTAATTGTTTTTATCTGTTGCCTTTTCAAACCTGGTGATTTCATGTCATGATTTGATGTTGCTGCCACTGTGTCTTAAAACACACTTTCATTGGAGAGCCTTTCATGTTTTTAATTTCCTTTGAATTGTCTTTTATTTCCATAAAACATTTTTATATAGCCTACCTGATTGTTTTATCTGTTTCCTTTTCCAACCTGATGATTTGATGTTACTGCCTCTGTGGAGCACTTTGTAAACGGTGTCTATAAATAAAGATAATTATTATATGATTATCGATATTATATTGTATTATTATTGTGAATAGTCAATGTCTTTCCACACTTCTTGCTTAGGCAACACGGGGTGGAGTGAACTCATAAACGGTGTTCTGAACCCCATAACTCAGAGTAAGGTGCCACAGGTTTGCTCAGCGGGTTTAGTGTTTATGCCAGGCTAGGGTACCCACGCTTCCTGGAATACCCCTCAGGTGTGTCTTTGAGGAAATATAAACATATTAGTGTTCATTTTGGCAGCTATTTAAGATTAAGTCTTAGTCTTTAGACGAAAATGCATATTAGTTTTAGTCACATTTAGTCATTTTTATCCTTCTTAGTTTTCGTCGACGGAAACTCAGAACATTTTAGTCTAATTTTAGTCGACAAAAACTCATTACATTTTAGTCTAGTTTTAGTCACATTTAATAGTCCAGCTTATAGCCACATTAATCTCCTTTCCTTCCCGTTAACCGATAACGATTTTATATTTTTATTGTCAACTTTATTTGCAAAATTTTAGCAAGTAGAATGTCTTCAGCTTTGGAGGCCCTGATCTACCCGCATCAAGCATTCATGCCGTCCCTGGAAGCAGTGTTCATTTTGGCAGCTATTTTAGATTTAGTCTTAAGACGAAAATGCATAATATTTTGTGTCATTTCTTAGTTTTAGTCTAGTTTTTGTCGACGGAAACTCAGAACATTTTAGTCTAGTTTTAGTCCTATTTAATTGTCCATCATATAGCCACATTAAACTCCTTCCCTTCTCAGGCACAGGGACCCCCTGTGTTGTGTCTACAACTGCATAATAGTCTAGTTTGCAGTACTTAAATTGTGGATACAATTAGTATTGCATACAGCTAATTTCCAATTAATTCAATGTAAATAATAATTAAGGCAATACTAGCATGTAACGTTAATTCATTCAGATGCACAGTTTACGGTCAATTTAATAGATAACATCATTGGCTGTAGATGACCAATCAATGACCAATCAAACAACCTAACAAACATTTGAAACCTTAAGGTAATTTACGTTCCTGTTTATCTGTCGCGAAATGGTCAGAACAGACTTTGCTGTGAGGAGTGGGCTGGAAGGTCAGTCTGTTAATTCTGAGCAGCCATAGCTCTCTCCTACAGTGACTCCTTGGTAGCTTTCCCTTCGTTTTTTCTGACAGTCGGGATAGCAAAATAGTGAACTCCTTTATGTAACGTTAGCTAAATAGACTTTAATTTTTTAGATAACTGTCAGCCTCGGTCAGTCAGTTAGCGCCATCTGCTGTTGCTTTCTATGACAACAAAATGGCCTCACCTGATCAGAATAAATACCTCACCTGATCACAGAATAAATACCTCACCTGATCACAGATTAAATACCTCACCTGATCACAGAATAAATACCTCACCTGATCAGTATAAATACCTCACCTGATCAGATTAAATACCTCACCTGATCACAGAATAAATACCTCACCTGATCACAGATTAAATACCTCACCTGATCACAGATTAAATACCTCACCTGATCACAGAATAAATACCTCACCTGATCACAGATTAAATACCTCACCTGATCACAGAATAAATACCTCACCTGATCAGTATAAATACCTCACCTGATCAGATTAAATACCTCACCTGATCACAGAATAAATACCTCACCTGATCAGTATAAATACCTCACCTGATCAGAATAAATACCTCACCTGATCAGATTAAATACCTCACCTGATCAGAATAAATACCTCACCTGATCAGTATAAATACCTCACCTGATCACAGATTAAATACCTCACCTGATCACAGATTAAATACCTCACCTGATCACAGAATAAATACCTCACCTGATCAGAATAAATACCTCACCTGATCAGTATAAATACCTCACCTGATCAGAATAAATACCTCACCTGATCAGAATAAATACCTCACCTGATCAGATTAAATACCTCACCTGATCAGATTAAATAGCTCAGACAGGGTTAGGGTTAGCTCTAATGAAGCACAGGGTTCAACTCCCTCTCTAATGAAGCACAGGGTTAAACTCTCTCTCTAATAAAACACAAGGTTAAACTCCCTCTCTAATAAAACACAAGGTTAAACTCTTCTCCAAACATTTCATTTCCCTGGAGGCCAATGCACAGAAAAAGCCCCCCCCCCCAAAATGTTCTGCGGTGGTTCCACCACTTCTTCTTTAAGGAAACAAGGCGTAGGCCTGTGGACCAATGTGCTACATTAAGGGACAGGAACCTCAGTAGCAATAGGGGAAGGTGCTTGTGAAGACACCAAAGGAGAAGACATGTGCTTCAGCGTAGCCCAACCCCAACCCTACACCTGCTCTACACCCCAACCCTACACCTGCTCTACACCCCAACCCTACACCTGCTCTACACCCCAACCCTACACCTGCTCTACACCCCAACCCTACACCTGCTCTACACCCCAACCCTACACCTGCTCTACACCCCAACCCTACACCTGCTCTACACCTCAACCCTACACCTGCTCTACACCCCAACCCTACACCTGCTCTACACCTCAACCCTACACCTGCTCTACACCCCAACCCTACACCTGCTCTACACCTGAACCCTACACCTGCTCTACACCTGAACCCTACACCTGCTCTACAGCGAGCACAGCACTTTTCTTGGCTGTAAATTGCCGTGGCAACTATATTGATTAGATAGTAATGCAAAGCATGTTTCAGTGAATTCTTTTTCTAAATAACAAATTTGTGATCAGTTAGCCTTTGCTGCGCATGTAGCATCTGCTTTGATCAGTTAGCCAATTAGCCTTTGCTGCGCATGTAGCATCTGCTTTGATCAGTTAGCCAATTAGCCTTTGCTGCGCATGTAGCATCTGCTTTGGTCAGTTAGCCAATTAGCCTTTGCTGCGCATGTAGCATCTGCTTTGATCAGTTAGCCAATTAGCCTTTGCTCTGCATGTAGCATCTGCTTTGATCAGTTAGCCAATTAGCCTTTGCTGCGCATGTATTGTATGAAGGTACCTGATGAATTGAAACCTGAAAAGTACTGCAGTTTTTGTAATGGCATCATCTGAAGTGCAGGTAAATCCTTATTGGCAATAGGCTTGCTTCTGAATCACACACACTCACAGACAATAGGCTTGCTTGGAAGTCATTCTGAATCACACACACACACACACACACAGACAATAGGCTCGCTTGAAAGTCATTCTGAATCACACACACACACACACAGACAATAGGCTCGCTTGAAAGTCATTCTGAATCACACACACACACACACAGACAATAGGCTCGCTTGAAAGTCATTCTGAATCACACACACACGCACACACACACAATAGGTTTGCTTGAAAGTCATTCCGAAACACACACACACACACACACACACACATACACACAATAGGCTTACTTGAAATTGATTTTGCAACGTTTACCTGCCGCGTCCATTTCAATCAATACATCCTTCATGGGTTCTGAGATACTGGCCATCTTGTATTGCTGATGTGGTTGAATAAACATGGACAGCACACAGAGTCGTTTGTCATCATTATTTAATCACACACATTTACAACATGCAGTCCATCCAAAGCCCGCCCCAATTATCTCTCCTCCAATCACAACCTTCCCCACTGTGCCCGCCTCCTGTCGGAATGCTCCAGTGCCTTTGCCCATTGGTGGAACCCTCCGTCAGTTAGAAAGGATGTTACTATTACATAGTAATAAAAAAAAAAGCAGCTATCTGTTCACTGATTGGTTAATTTCTTAAACTGTGGTCCAAAATGGATGACAGTGATTATTTGGAGTGTTCAACGCAAGCCTTTAGGACGTGTGTGTGTGCGCAAGCCTTTAAGGTGTGTGTGTGTGTGTGTGTGTATGCAAGGCTTTAGGTTGTGTGAGATGTATAGCTTGGGCATAACTTTAGTGGAACCCAAGTCTATGCGTGTGTGTGTGTGTGTGTGTGTGTGGGTCGCCTACTCAGGACCAGGGCAGAGGGGTGAGTGTGTGTGTGTCCGTGTTCAGGGCTAGAGGGTTGTGTGTGTGTGTGTGTGTGTGTGTGTGGCAGGAGTGTGGTCCACACACAGAGCTGTCTTGCGCCAACGGTGATTTGGGTTTTCGTCAGCTGTGTGTGTGTCTTCTTTCTGCGTGTGTGGTACTGGAACACACTTTATTTTCCTCTCTCTCTCACTCTCACACACACACACACACACACACACACACACACACACACACACACACACAACACACACACACACACACACACACACACACACACACACACACTAAAGAATGAGAATGTATGGCTACAGTAAATAAATGACATGACAGAGGAATTATACAGCTCCTCCTAGCTTCAGCTGATTGGCTGCTGCACCTCATTAGTGATTTGCTAGTCTACTCCAGCTGCTCTTCTGATTGGCTGATCAGCGGCAGACAGGGAGGAGCCCAACATACCTTATAACCTCGTGAAGATAAGCCTTTAGAGTCTGAAGTGAGTGTGTGTGTGTGTTTGTGATGTAGGGACGCACGGTTATGAAGTGAGTGTGTGTGTGTGACATAGAAATGCACGGTTATGAAGTAAGTGTGTGTGTGTGTGACGTAGGGCGAGTGTGTGAGTGTGTGTGACGTAGGGCGAGTGTGTGTGTGTGTGTGAGACGTAGGGTGAGTGTGTTTGTGTGAGTGCTGAATTCTGCCTTTCCCTCCCCAATGCACCAGTCTCTGTGCTAGTGGTCTACTAAAACACACACACACACACACACACACACACACACACACTGTGCTGAGCGAACTACAGACACACACCCACACACACACACACACACACACACACACACACACAGACTTGCACATTACACACCCTGTGCTGAGCGAACTACAGACACACACACACAGAGACACACACACACACAGACAGACTGACTGACTACACAACCTTTCAGGCATGAGGAGCAGAGCTCAGATAAAGCAGATCAGCTCCCAGGCATGACTAACTGATTGCCACACAGATGAGGAGATCGTTTGAGGTGGTCTGAGAGCACAGGCAGTGGGATACTTCTGGGTTCAAGTGATGTCTATCGTTCCAAAAGCCTAAATGTGTGTGTGTGTGTGTGTGTGCATGTGTGTGTGTGTGTGCATGTGTGTGTGGATAAGGTTACAGGAAGCAGGCTTGCTGTATAATCTTCTTGCAGACTGTAAACTGGTTGTAAATGTTTTGGTGTTCTGTGGGAGCGGTTGGCCAGCGTGTGTGTGTGAGCGTGTGTGTGTGAGCGTGTGTGTGTGTGTGTGTGTGTGAGCGTGTGTGTGTGTGTGAGCGTGTGTGTGTGTTTTGGTGTTCTGTGGGAGTGGTTGGCCAGCGTGTGTGTGTGAGCGCGTGTGTGTGTGAGCGCGTGTGTGTGTGTGTGTGTGTGTGTGTGAGCGTGTGTGTGTGTGTGTGTTTTGGTGTTCTGTGGGAGCGGTTGGCCAGCGTGTGTGTGAGCGTGAGCGTGTGTGTGTGTGAGTGTGTGTGTGTGAGCGTGTGTGTGTGTGTGTGTGTGAGCGTGTGTGTGTGAGAGTGTGTGTGTGAGCGTGTGTGTGTTTTGGTGTTCTGTAGGAGCGGTTGGCCAGCGCTGGGAAGTGAGACTGTACAGTTCATGAATATTTATATATTTATGCACTTTAGACCCCACCCTCATCATGAATATGTATACATTTATGCAGTTTTAAGACACGCCCCCTCCTCATGAATATTTATATATTTATGCATTTTAGACTCCACCTCCTGTTCATGAATAGTTGTATATGTATGCACTTTAGACTCCACCCTCCTCATGAATATTTATATATGTATGCACTTTAGACTCCACCCCTCTACTCCCGAGGGTGGCACCATAGTCATGGAATGAAACGTT
>NC_045176.1:117240-167240 GCF_900700415.2 Clupea harengus | reverse complement strand
TGTGATTCAGAATGACTTTCAAGCGAGCCTATTGCCAATAAGGATTTACCTGCACTTCAGATGATGCCATTACAAAAACTGCAGTACTTTTCAGGTTTTAAATCATCAGGTACCTTCATACAGTACATACACAGCAAAGGCTAATTGACTAACTGATCAAAGCAGATGCTACATGCACAGCGAATGCTAATTGGCTAACTGATCAAAGCAGATGCTACATGCGCAGCAAAGGCTAACTGATCACAAATTTGTTATTTAGAAAAAGAATTCACTGAAACATGCTTTGCATTACTATCTACCGTAATTTCCGGACTATAAGCCGCTACTTTTTTCCCACGCTTTGAACCTCGCGGCTTAAACAACGACGCGGCTAATTTATGGATTATGATACCTGTGACTGTATACGGTGGCTTTGTGTTTACGGTGGCTTTGTGGAGCTAGGATGCTAGCATGGATGCAGCCGCATGGATGCTTAGCTCCACGCGATTTCTCAGTATCTCAATAACTTAACTAATGTCAAAATAACCACAGTCTACCGGCGTAGACAGAACACAACTCAAAACAGTTTACAACAATACAAATCCAGTCTTTTCAAGTTCTTTAGCTCATTGGTTTCAAACCTAGCGTCTTTCTTCTATCTCACTGTCTTCAATCTAACGTTCTAGCTTCTGATTGACTCTTGCAACTGTGCTCTCTTAAAGCAACAGTGCACTTATCGTAACTGGCTGCACCTGCGGCTTATAGACATGTGCGGCTTATTTATGTTAAAAATAATTATATTTAAAAAATTCAGTGGGTGAGGCTTATATTCAGGTGCGCTCAATAGTCCGGAAATTACGGTAATCAATATAGTTGCCACGGCAATTTACAGCCAAGAAAAGTGCTGTGCTCGCTGTAGAGCAGGTGTAGGGTTGAGGTGTAGAGCAGGGGTAGGGTTGGGGTTGGGCTACGCTAAAGCACATGTCTTCTCCTTTGGTTTCTTCACAAGCACCTTCCCCTATTGCTACTGAGGTTCCTGTCCCTTAATGTAGCACATTGGTCCACAGGCCTTCACCCTGTTTCCTTAAAGAAGAAGTGGTGGAACCACTGCAGAACATTGGGCGGGGGGGGGGGGGGGCTTTTTCTGTGCATTGGCCTCCAGGGAAATGTTTGGAGAAGAGTTTAACCTTGTGTTTTATTAGAGAGGGAGTTTAACCCTGTGCTTCATTAGAGAGGGAGTTTAACCCTGTGCTTCATTAGAGAGGGAGTTTAACCCTGTGCTTCATTAGAGAGGGAGTTTAACCCTGTGCTTCATTAGAGAGGGAGTTTAACCCTGTGCTTCATTAGAGAGGGAGTTTAACCCTGTGCTTCATTAGAGAGGGAGTTTAACCCTGTGTTTCATTAGAGCTAACCCTAACCCTGTCTGAGGTATTTAGTCTGTGATCAGGTGTGGATGTGTGTGAGTGTGAGCAATTGTTATTATCATTGGCACCACTTTCCACTGTCAAAACTAGCCGTCTAGCTAAATCTGTTGGTTATCAGATTGCACAGCAATTCATATGGAGGATATGTGGTTGATTTAGCTCTAAGGCCAGGCATAGTGGTTATATTGTGCAATCACATCATTTGAATCTTCAAAATCTAGACTTGATATTCTCTTATATTTTAATGGTAATACTGTTTATTGGCCTTATTCGATCAGCGTCACAATAGCCTGCCACGGCCATTTTGTTGTCATAGAAAGCAACAGCAGAGGGCGATAACTGACTGACTGACTGAGGCTGACAGCTAGCTAACGTTAGCTAAAAATAATCGACACGCTCAAATGGCGAACTGTGTCATACACGGCAGCAGCAAAAGCAAAGGAGTTCACTATTTTGCTATCCCTACTGTCAGAAAAAACTAAGGGAAAGCTACCGAGGAGCTGATTCACCGTAGGAGAGAGCTATGGCTGCTCAGAATTAACAGACTGAACTTCCAGCCTACTCCTCACAGCAAAGTCTGTTCTGACCATTTCGTGACAGGTAAACAGGAATGTAAATTATCTTAAGGTTTCAAATGTTTGTTAGGTTGTTTGATTGGTCAAGTTTTATCTACGGCCAATGATGTTATCTATTAAATTGACCGTAAACTGTGCATCTGAATGAATTAACGTTACATGTTGGTATTGCCTAATTATTATTTACATTGAATTAATTGGAAATTAGCTGTATGCAATACTAATTGTATCCACAATTTAAGTACTGCAAGCTTGACTATTATGCAGTTGTAGACACAACACAGGGGGTCCCTGGGCCTGAGAAGGGAAGGGAAGGAGTTTAATGTTGCTATAGGATGGACAATTAAATAGGACTAAAACTAGACTCAAATGTTCTGAGTTTCCGTCGACGAAAACTAGACTAAAACTAAGAAATGACAAAAAATATTATGCATTTGCCAAAATGAACACTGCTTCCAGGGACGGCACAGGCTTGAATGCTTGATTCGGGTGGATCAGGGCCTCCAAAGCTGAAGACATTCTACTTGCTAAAATTTTGCAAAAAAAGTTGACAATAAAAATATAAAAGCGTTATCGGTTAAAGGGAAGGAAAGGAGATTAATGTGGCTATAAGATGGACTATTAAATGTGACTAAAACTAGACAAAAATTTAAGTTTTTGTCGACTAAAATTACACTAAAATTCGTCAACGAAAACTAAGAAGGATAAAAATGACTAAATGTGACTAAAACTAATATGCAAAACTAAAACTAAGACTTAATCTTAAATAGCTGCCAAAATTAACACTAATATGTTTATATTTCCTCAAAGACACACCTGAGGGGTATTCCAGGAAGCGTGGGTACCCTAGCCTGGCATAAACCCTAAACCCGCTGAGTGAACCTGTCGCACCTTACTCCGAGTTATGGGGTTCAGAACACCGTTTATGAGTTCACTCAATCCACCCCGTGTTGCCTAAGCAAGCAGTGTGGAAAGACATCGACTATTCACAATAATAATACAATATAATATCGATAATCATAGAATAATAATCTTTATTTATAGACACCGTTTACAAAGTGCTCCACAGAGGCAGCAAAATAAAACAGACATGAAATCATCAGGTTTTGAAAAGGAAACAGATAAAACAATTAGGTAGGCGATATAAAAACAATAGAGTGGTCCACCAATACAGAGTAAAAACTTTTTAAGTAAGTAAGTAAGACTTTATTTATATAGCGCATTTCGTACAAGAGTTGCAGTTCAAAGTGCTTTATATAAAATCAATTAAAACAAGCACAAGAGCAATGCATGGAGTAAAATAATGATCAACATCGTATCAGAACCTGATGTTCCGATAGGCTTCTTGGTTTACTAAAATCATGTTAAAAGGAATAAAAGTAATAAACTTTTCTGTGAGAAAAACAGGAGATATATTGAAGCCACAATATGGTTTCCGACAGTGCTATGGTACCCTTAAAACAGTTTGAGGAAATAAAAGACAATTCAAAGGAAATTAAAACCACGAAAGGCTCTCCTTTTAAAAGTGTGTTTTTAGAAGGGACTCTAAGGAAGTCACCGACTCTATGAAAGTGTGTTTTAAGAGTCTAAAGAAGTCGCTGACTCTATAAAAGTGTGTTTTAAGAAGGGAGTCACTGACTCTATGAAAGTGTGTTTTAAGAAGGGACTCTAAGGAAGTCACTGAATATAAAAGTGTGTTTTAAGAGGTGAGGTGCAGTTCGTGTCAAGGTTGTGTGTTATTGGTGAAAATAAAAAACTGCTCCTCATCTGTTCAAAAGCTTCCAGCATCCAACAGCCCTGAAATCTTCTTCTGAGTGACAGTTGACCCCCTCATTTGGATCTCCACACGCTGGTTGCAGGGCAGTTCGGGGTCATCTTCCTTACCACACTTCCCACTGGGTTTAGTGCATCTCCTCCTTCATGGAGAAAAACAGAGACACAGAAACACATTAGATCTCCTCACAAACCTGACACTCACCTACAGCTTTAAGGATAAAACACACACACATCCCAACTCTACACAAACCTCACACTCACCGACAGCTTTAAGGATAAAACACACACAAACATCACAACTCTACACAAACCTCACACTCACCTACAGCTTTAAGGATAAAACACACAAACATCCCAACTCTACACAAACCTCACACTCACCTACAGCTTTAAGGATAAAACACACAAACATCCCAACTCTACACAAACCTCACACTCGCCTACAGCTTTAAGGATAAAACACACAAACATCCCAACTCTACACAAACCTCACACTCGCCTACAGCTTTAAGGATAAAACACACAAACATCCCAACTCTACATAAACCTCACAATCACCTACAGCTTTAAGGATAAAACACACAAACATCACAACTCTACACAAACCTCACACTCGCCTACAGCTCTCCATCAGGAGCACCTCACTCCATATTCACTAAGTCTGTCTGATAAAACATCAAAGATGTCTTTAAGGCATTAACAGACATCAATGTTCCATTCAATCACATACATTTCTCTGGCTGTGTGTGTGTGTGTGTGTGTGTGTGTGTGTGTGTGTGTGTGTGTGTGTGTGTGTGTGTGTGTGTGTGTGTGTGTGTGTGTGTGGAGGGAGGGAGGGAGGGAGGGAGGGAGGGAGGGTAAGATGCTTTCTAATCAACAGTCAGACAGTGGCCAACAGATCAAAAGTCAGACAGACAGGTCAGTCAGTAGAAGTACTCACCCAAAGAGGGTCACAGTGCAATCTGGACGCTTATCGGGCTTCAGCAGAACACTGATCCCCTCCTCCAGTAAGAGACCTTCATTGAAACCTGAAGCGTGTAACCTGAAATAAAAATAAACTTCTTTAGTCTGTCATGGATATCCAACACAGACATACACACACACTCTCACTCTCACCGACAATACCTGTTTTTTTTTTATTCAGACTCACTCGCTCTCTTCAATCCATTTGAGCTTTATTGGCATGACTGTTTCAAAGCAGTGGTGCCAAAGCAAATACATTTATAACACAATAATACAACGTCTTTAGATACAATATCTGTTTTTGTATTAAATACTTCACTCTGTCGCTCTCTCTCACACACAGTCCTGCATAGTCTGTCCATACAGACTACCCCTCCATGCATAGACTACATACAGAAACAGAAGATGATGTATCTCTTACTTTACTTCCTTCAGAGTGGGGCACGTGTGGATGAGGTTGAGGATCCAGTGGGCCCAGCTCTCAGTCAGGCATTTCACCATCAACTCCACCTTCTCCAGATCAGGCAGAGTCTGGAGTCTTCAACACAAACACACAAAAACCAGGCTGAATAATACCAGACACCCATATGTGTAAAACATGCTTTTTAATTATTTTTGAATGATTTGGTCTTACTTTGCTCTCAAACCTGTGTCATCACGAAACTTGTGGATGAAGTCAGTAAAGCTGCCGCTGGTTGGGCTGTTGGCTTGCGACAGAATAAGTGAAGCAGGTGACATTGTGGAAGACGATGAATTCCCCTCCAGACTGAAACACAGGCACATGAGGGCTTAGTTTAGTATTTTACACATAACAATGCTCACTCTTCAGGTGCAACCTGTAACGTTTACATACAACACCATTAACACAGACAGTGAAGCTTCTCATGAAGGGAGGTTTCACCTGAGGCATCTGGAATCTCTGTCCACATAGAGATAGGAGGAGGGTGGAATTGAACTATCATGAAGCCTGCCAATCAGAACACAGAGTCAATGGGGACTGACCAATCAAAGAACAAACAGAGTTAATTGGTACTATCAGAGTACCCCACCAAAAGATAGAAATATACCCATCAGTACACACACACACACACACAGATACACACACACACACAGTTCAGCACCTTGCAGATAATCAACCTTGACTGCTATGATAATCAGTTAATTTGATCAATCTTGCTGTTCTCACCTCAGGTGATGGCATGTCTCTGTGTTCTGAATGAAGTCCAAGCACAGGGCTGCGGTGGTGACAGTGATGGTCGTCACAGACAGATGGACTTCACCCACATACTTTTTCCTGGAGAGAGCACTGAGGACCTGCTCCAAACTCTCAGGTGAGAGGCTCCTTGCCACTCTGTGAATGAGCACATACAGACCAATCTCAATCTCTCTCTTCTGGTCTCTTTATTATGCACTCACACATTATACATGTGTGTTCATGTTCTCTTTACTTTAATTAACCCTGACCCATTTGTTATTAAGATCAACTATGTCTAAGGAAGACAGGATGGCAGATTTGTTAATGTTACTCTCCAACACTGCAAAGCTAAACTGGGTAGAAACTGGATTCAGTTCTGGACGGCACAAACAGAAGGGAAGACAACAAGCATTTAACACAAGGAACACACTATATTTGCTCTACCTAATGTAGAGTTGAAAAGATAGAAGTTGTACAAGTTCTTTATAATCATAAATCACAAATGTAAAATGATTACCTCAGTTCAGTCAGGATCTTCCCCTCCCCCAGAGCTGAGATCAGGACACCAACATCAGCATCTGACAGGCTCTCCACAGATAACCTTTCAACAACATGAAGACAGCCATCAGAGCATTCAACCACAACAGATCAGCTCTCACACAAACAGACCACAGCACCACACACAGATGAAGCTGAATGTATGAAAACACTGATGGCCAGATGTTTCCACATGGCCAGAGTACCCCATGAGTAGAATTAGTCACATCCAAATCCACTGGCTGGTGTGACATTTTGTACTGAATATGATTACTGCAACAGATCAGTTAACAAGCCAAAGGCTCAGGAAAAGAGTAGAACTGTTTTGATACAGAGCATGAAAGGAAAATGTTGAGACTGTGAATTCTCCAATGTTTGAAAAAACAGTACACTGGTGCCTGATACAGAGTGCAAAATCTCAAGACTCTAACACTTTCTTTCAGAATTACTTAAATTCAATTCAATTTTATTTATATAGCGCCATAACAATACAATTGTCTCAAGGCGCTTTACAGAGCCCAGAGCCTGGACCCCCTTAGTGCACTAACTAACTAACTAAAACTAATAACGTGCCAAAAAATAACCACCAGGTAACAAGAAACAATATCAGGAATATTAACAGAATTACAGCGGAGCGTTTAAGTTTAAGCAAACAGTCAATAGACTATAGCAGTGTGTGTGTGCCAGCGTCTGTCTATGCAAGGCGAGAGCGAGCATCCATCTTGGAAACAGGACAGCTTTTATCCTTGTAAGCCGGCCCCAGTAATGACATGACCACGCCCTTCCACCTACAGGAAGAGAGGCACAGACCAGAGCAGGAAGCAAAACAAAGCCCAGCACTATGTAACATTAGTTATGCTGGCATTTGGCATTGGTTTGGTTTGGTAGATGTGGAGATTTTAGTCATAAGCTTTGTAAGGGTGGCAGGGTGCACAACAGTGCCCAATTGGCTGGTGACAGCCGCAATGCGCGCCTTATGCTGTACCCTGGATCAGTAAAACACACTCCTTCACGGTACAACATACGCTGTCTGTAGCCCAGTTTTATTGATTTGGGGTTTTTTGTATGTGTTTAGATATGTTTAGTTATGCTGGCTGGCTGGCTGGCTGGCTGGCTAGCCCAACAGGTGATGGGTTTGTTGACGCAAATACTTGTGGCTATAGGATGCAATAAAGAGAAATGTCTTTAGTCTCGATTTGAATATAGGTAGGTGTCTGCATCTCGGATGGACGCAGGGAGATTGTTCCAGAGGAGGGGGGCTCGGTAGCTGAAGGCTCTGCCTCCTCTTTATTGAGTTGTTGCTGCATCGGGACAGGAGAGCAATGCAGTATGCATCTGTAAATGCGTGGATTACTTTTTCTGCATCTTGGAGGGATAGGACTAATTTTGGCAATATTGCGTAAATATATCAGTGCAGTCTGTGCTTTTCTGAGAGCTGGTTGAACGACGACATTGCCGACTCCTGTGTGGAAATAGCCGGCTTCACTACGGTGCGAGCAGACAGAGACGCCAGAACGTGCGGCAGAAACAAAGGTGGGGGCCTGATTCTGTATGTGAACAATCGGTGGTGTAACCCAGGTCACATCACTATGAAGGAGAGGATTTGCTGTCAGGACGTTGAACTCTTGGTAGTTGGTCTCAGACCGTACGATGTTCCGAGGGAATTCTCTGACATGGCCACCATTGTTGTTTACATTGAAAGCTTCTGCTGTTCTCCGGCAATATCGTCGAAGGCCCAGGCTTGGTTCAAGTTAGCTTCTTCAGAATAACAGACTTGTGGAAGACGGCTTAGCGAAAGAATGTGTTTATTCAGCCACTAGCGACGGTCAGCTCGACACAACACGAGCATGCACGAGGCACGTCTGCTGCTAACGAGTTGGTCTTCTTTATCCTTCTTCTCATACATTACAGAAAGTACAGACATTTTATATTGTAGAATTAACATATGTGTGTAGGGGAGGGGATGGGTGTGTCTGGAGGTCAAAAGGGGATGTCTAGCTTAGAATAAACCTATGGCCAGGTAGGGCCATATGGATGCTAATACCTTTGGCTTCAGCCATCTCGTCGTGGCTGTAGACAAAAGCCAACAATCAGAGTCTAATAGCTCTGGCTCGAAGACACACAAAAGCCAGGAAACATGTCTGATGGCTCCTCAACATAGACAAAAGGTCAGGCGCCAAGCCTGATGGCTGTGGCCTTGTGCTATGCAAACTACCTTGTGGGGGTTGAATTTGTATTTTGTCTGGTAGGTAAAATTATAGTCTGATATGATATTCACCCAAATCTAAAAACATCCAGCCATGGGCTGTGTCGGCAGTGGTGTGTGACGTCATCCACGAGACTGTCGCTAGAGTACAGACACAGTACCCTGATGCAGCCATTGTGATCTCTGGAGATGTTAACCACGTCAGTCTCTACTCCCATCTAACTGGCTTTGTGCAGTATGTAGACTCTCCCACCAGGGAAAATAAGACCCTTGATCTACTGTATGCCAATGTAAATGCTACAGTCCTCCCACCACTCGTCAGATCAGATCACAACCTGGTCCTCCTCCAGCCCTCCTATAAACCCTGTGTTGTGAGGCAGCCTGTCACCACCCGGACATTCAGGAAGTGGACACCAGAGGCCAAAGAGGCTCTGCGGGCCTGCTATGAATGCACAGACTGGAATGTACTAAATGACACAGAGGGAAATAGGGGAGTCACGGAAGTCGACAGGAGGGTTGAATGCTACACTGGCTACATGACATTCTGCAGGGACATGATTGTACCAGCGAGGACTGTGCGCTGTTTTCCAAACAATAAACCCTGGATCACCTGTGACATCAAGAGGCTCCTGAATCAGAAAAAGGCAGCATACAGAGAGGGTGACAGGGAGAAGCGCAGGCTCGTACAACGGGAGCTGAAGAGGAGCATGAAGCAGGCCAAGGAGGAATATAAAAAGAAGGTGGAAAGGAAGCTGCAGCACAACAACACCGGAGAGGTGTGGAGGGGAATGAAGACCATCACGGGCTACAAGCAGAAGGGCAGTCTGGTGACAGCCCCTGATGTGACAAAGGCCAATGAGTTCAACTACTTCTACAACAGGTTTGACTCAGCGGCCTCATCATCATCAGCCCTCCTGTTTCCCCCCCCACCACCTCTCCTCTAGCAACAGCCTGCCCCCCTTCACCAGCTCCTCCTCACAGCTATAGCCCTAACATCACGTCTGAGCCCCCTCCCCCACCAAGTCTCCCCCTGTGCCTCACAGCTGACGAGGTAAAGGTGGAGCTGGAAAAACTGAACGCGGGAAAGGCGGCTGGCCCGGATGAAGTGTACCCGAGGCTGCTGAAGGTCTGTGCTGACCAACTTTTCGAGCGCCTTCAACACCATCTCTTACTTAGAGAGAAACTCGAAAGGATGGGGGGGTGGATCCCTTCTTCACATCCTTCGATTACAGACTACCTGACAGGACGGCCGCAGTTTGTCAGACTGGGGAGCTGTGCCTCTGATATAGTTGTGAGCAGCACTGGGGCTCCGCAGGGGACTGTGCTGGCTCCGTTCCTGTTCACCCTCTACACGTCAGACTTCACCTACAACTCTGAGTCCTGTCATGTCCAAAAATATTCTGTCGACACGGCTATAGTGGCGTGTGTGAGGGAGGAGCAGGAGGGGGAGTACAGGGACCTGATAAGAGCCTTCGGCGACTGGAGCGAGAGGAACGGCCTTCTTCTTAACACCAGCAAGACCAAGGAGTTGGTCATTGACTACCGTAGGACTAAGCCACATCTGCAGCCTATTAACATCCAGGGCAAGGACATCGCGGTGGTGCAGACCTACAAGTTCCTGGGGGTGCATCTGGACGACAAGCTGAACTGGTCGGCTAACGCAGGTGCACTCTACAGGAAGGGACAGAGCAGGCTGTTCTTCCTGAGGAAACTCAGGTCCTTTTAGGTCTGCAAGGAGATGCTGCTCATGTTTTATCAGTCAGTGATGGCGAGCGTCCTCTCCTATGCTGCAGTCTGCTGGGGAGGCAACATGTCGAAGAGGGACACTGGGCAGCTGGACAAGCTGGTCAGAAAGGCGGGCTCAGTGGTGGGGCAGAGCCTGGACTCACTGGGGACTGTGGTGGAGAGTCGGATGCTGGGCAAGCTCTTGTCCTTAATGGGCAATGTCATCTACCCCCTTCACCATGTCCTGGCAGGACAGTCCAGCAGCCTCCGTAGCGGGCGGCTCAACACGCTACGTTCTCGGACTGAGCATCTTAGGAGGTCCTTTGTCGCAGCTGTCTATACTATAAACTATAACTATATGACTCTACACTGTTTTGCACTATACATCCTATCTACACTGTACATAACTGTATTGTATTGTACTGTATGTTTGTATTGTATCGTATTGTCTGTACATATTGTCTGTAATTATTGTAAATATGAGAGCTACAAGATACCAGAATTTCCCAACGGGATTAATAAAGTATTTATCTATCTATCTATCTATCTATCTATCTATCTATTTATCTATCTAAATGAAAATATGATGTCTTTGAGATCTGTTTTATGTGTGAGTCAAGTAGGAGGTCTTGGTTGATAGTTACATCTAGGTTTTTGTATGCTAATATTGGGTGTTGGGATGCCATCGAGTGTGGGTAGATGGCTAGATAGTGTTATTCTCAATTGATCGGGGCCTAAAAGCATAACCTAAGTTTTATCAGAGTTGAGGAGCAGGAAGTTGTTAGCCATCCAAGATTTTACATCTTGCAGGCAGGTTTCCATCTTGGGTAGATGTACAATTTCATCAGGTTTCATGGATAGGTAGTTGGGTGTCATCAACATAGCAGTGTAAGTTAATGCCATTTTTCCTTATGACAGCACCTAAGGGTAGCATGTACAGGGAGAACAGGACAGAACCTTGGGGAACACCGTAACTCGGGTGTGATTGGATGACTTATTATGGACAAGAACGAATTGATGCCGATCAGAGCACTAAGGTCTAGGAGAACTAGTATTGAGGTGCACCCATGATCCTCACAACCGTTTGTCCGGTACAGCCACTCAAATTCAGCAGAAAAGCAGCCAAACAGAAAGTGAAGTCATATCTCAGCAAATCTTTCAGATATCAACACCAAACTTGGTATGCACGTGGAAGACACTACAACATGTTCCCATGTGCAAAGGCAACTTCATATCTTCAAAAATGATTGATAGAAAGCAAATTGCAAATCGCGAATTGCTAGCATGATTTCCAATGTAATGTCTCCATCTCTGCTCCTTTGGTCCTGTGCTTTCATACTACCTGGGGCGACAGTGCTTTGGTACAGGGGGTAGAGAAGTCGTTTAGTAATCAGAAGGTTGTTAGTTCAATTCCCTGTCTAAGCTTCCTTTAGCAAGACACTTCTTTATTTTCTTCTTTCCTTTCTTCACTCTTCTTTCCTTTCTTCACTCTTCTTTCCTTCTTTTAATCTTCTTTCCAAAATTGTGAAGAATATACATTTTCCCCTGGTTCGCAATCTTTGGAGGAATCCGCATCGCTGCTTGCAGCTATATTTCTCTTTTTGTTATTGAAAAAGGTCATGAAATCGTTACTGCTATAGATTATAGAAACAGAGTGTTCAATTGTATTGTGGGTTTTTTTTTTTCCCTAATTACTTATACCCTCAACTGGTATAAAATCCATCTTCTTTGCTGGGTTTTATTTAAGAGCCCAATGGGTGCTTTAATACCTCCAGACCCACATGTGGTGCTCTAACAGCACTTGACGTCAGATATTAGGGATGGAATGATTACTGTTCTGACCCAGCATGACTTTGATGCTTTGTGCTGGGAGTATAAAATAGGTACAGACTCACTTAAATGATAGTACTGCATGCTGTCAAAAACTGACAGGAGCAAGGGTGGCGTTCCTACTAACACCTGCCCACAACCTGACTAAACCACAGAGGACCTTTGATATTTTGTGTTTGCATGTGGTTTATATAGGAGTCATATGTATATTATTTTTTTACTCAAGGTTGCATAAAATGTCTATCTGGCACTTGACTGATGAAACAATTCAGTTTTTCTTCTCTTTGATCACCTCTTGTATTGTTGTACCTCACAATAAGTCATACTTGTGATGAAATGATTGCAATGTGTTTTAGTGCCGTGTGAAAATATCCATTCTAGTTCTCACATATTATAGAAGACAAGAGTGATTTTTCTCATGAAAAAGAAGATCCGATTCGTATCTCGATACATGGGCCCGATACAATACAAGAAAAGATGCATGTTGATAAAAAACGATTCAGTGCGATTCAATGCAGTTCAATAATTGAAAACACTGCGTTGTGAGGAAACAATGGACCTCATTCTCGAACATTTTCTTAAGTCTCTTCTTAAATATCTTCTTCCCAACTTCGAAAGACCAACCTCAAAAAAGATCTCTGCCGGATTCATGAAAGCCTGGAAATGTGTTCTTAAACCGCCAAAGTTTTCTTAGCTGTGCACTGATTCTTTAATTGAACGCGCTTTCTCATGCACCTGAACTTGCATACAGAAACGCCCCAGCTCCTTATAAGGGCATGCTATTGCAATGTGTGCACACTCCACAGGCAACGCGAAAGAAACTTCAGACTGATCAAAATCATGTCAAAGTGAGCACCGGTAAACCCAGACCTAATTTCACCGGTGCAGAGGTGGAGATACTGTTGCAGAATGTAGATGTGTCCATTCTATTCCACTATGGTTATATCCACGCGATTGAGTTTAGCGCTTATTTATTTATTCACTGCGTTCTGCGTCACTGTGTTGGTATAGTGCTTTTATTTATGTTAGGACATCACGATGGCTCGGTCTCGGAATCATGACTATAAATGTTAAACATAATTGGTAATCATACAAATATTCTCCTATTTATTATTATTATAATTATTTAAATCCGAGGATGTCTGTAGAATCACGCAATCAACAGCGATTTATCTTCCTTGGCTGAAGTAGCTAGCATAGCATTGGTCATTGAAATGAATAGCGTAGCTAGCATAGCATTGGCCATTGAAATGAATGGGAGTTGTAATCTGTCATTCTCTCCAGGTCTATATAATACCTCCATGTACCTCGGGGCGTTATTTGTGAGAATACAGCCTGGTTGGCTTATGCAATGCAGGCTTTGGCCAATGACAGGCTGTCATTGTTCTGACTGAGATCAAATGCAACAGGTCAGCGAGTGAGAGTTTTGCGTAGCAATTTAACAGAGAGACAAACGCTTGTGAACCGGTTCATAACTTTTAAATCGGGCAAAGACCGGTTCATGTCATTTTAATACCGATACGGGACTTCACGCATTGATGTAGTCGTATCTTACACGCTAAAAACGGATATCGATACGTAGCGGTTATTTTTTACACCCCTAGTGATTTTACCTCCAGCTTGAAACACAGGCACATGAGGGCTTAGTTTAGTATTTTACACATAACAATGCTCACTCTTCAGGATCAACCTGTAACGTTTACATACAACACCATTAACACAGACAGTGAAGCTTCTCATGAAGGGAGGTTTTACCTGATGCCTTCGGCGTCTTTTCTCACAAAGAGATAGTAGGAGGAGTATGGCCCTGGATCATCCACAAGACTGCCAATCAGAGCACAGAGTTAATGGGGACTGACCAATAAACAAACAAACACAGAGTTAGATGGTTCTCACCTATCAGTGTACATCACCAAAAATAGAAATATAACCTTCAGTACACACACACACACCATCAGTTCAGCACCTTGCAGTTAATAAACCTTGACTGCTATGATAATCAGTTAATTTGAGTAATCTTGCTGTTCTTACTCCAGCTTACGGCACGTCTCTGTGTCCTGAATGAAGTCCAAGCACAGGGCCGCGGTGGTGACAGTGATGGTCGTCACAGACAGACCGACTTCACCCACAGACTTTTGTCTGGAGAGAGCACTGAGGACCTGCTCCACACTCTCATGTGAGAGGCTGCTCTCTACCACGCTGTGAATGAGCACATACAGACCCATCTCAATCTCTCTCTTCTGGTCTCTTTATTATGCACTCACACATTATACATGTGTGTTCATGTTCTCTTTACTTTAATTAACCCTGACCCATTTGTTATTAAGATCAACTATGTCTAATGAAGACAGGATGGCAGATTTGTTAATGTTACTCCCCAACACTGCAAAGCTAAACTGGGTAGAAACTGGATTCAGTCCTGGACGGCACAAGCAGAAGGGAAGACAACAAGCATATAACACAAGGAACACACTATATTGGCTCTACCTAATGTAGAGTTGAAAACATAGAAGTTGTACAAGTTCTATATGATCACAAATCACAAATGTAAAATCATTACCTCAGATAAGTCAGGATCTTCTCCTCCCCCAGAGTTGAGATCAGGTCAACAACATCAGCATCTAACAGCCTCTCCAGGGTTAACCTTTCAACAACATGAAGACAGCCATCAGACCATTCAACCACAACAGATCAGCTCTCTCACAAACAGACCACAGCACGACACACAGATGAAGCTGAACGTTTGAAAACACTGATGGCCAGATGTTTCCACATGGCCAGAGTACCCCATGAGTAGAATTACTCACATCCAAATCCACTGGCTGGTGTGACATTTTGTACTGAATATGATTACAGCAACAGATCAGTTAACAAGTCAAAGGCTCAGGAAAAGAGCAGAACTGTTTTGATACCGAGCATGAAATTACTCATTACTCATATCCTCACCTGTATCAAATCTCTTTTGTATATTAATTTTTTTGAGAATATTATAAAAATACTCAAAGTCGCATAAAGGTCTATTTGGCACTTGACTGATGTAACAATTTACTTTTTGTTCTCTGATCACCTCTTGAATTGTTACAGTTCTACTCATGGTGAAATGATTGTTTTTGTAGTGGTATGTGAAAATATCCATTCTATTTCTCACATATTGTGGAAGGCAATCTGTATTATATTGTGCTAATCTTGGTATCACCGTATATTATGCCATCTGAAGACACATTTCTCTCTTCAGAGACACACTCACCCCAGCTCCTCAATCACACACACACACACACACTCACTCCAGCTCCTGACACCTGCTCAGTGCAGGCTGCAGCATCCTCAGCTTCTCTGCTGTTATGTTGCTGAACCCCGTGAGCTTCAGGCTTCTGATGGTCGGGCAACACTGCAGGCAGTACAGCAGCACCCAGCAGTCTGTCCTCGTCAGGGGAATGGAGTCAAACTTCATCTTACCCCAGACTCCCATGGCCTCCCTTACAAACTCCTCCTCATGGAGCTCATAGAGACAATGGAGTAGATGCAGCATATCCACTTGAGGCATTCTGTGATTTTGTAAAACACATAGGAGCCACTTCTGCAGATGAGCTTTAATGGATGGCTTGGACTGCTTTATCAGGTGTGTGTCAATGTCTCTGTTTGAAAGCCCAAAAAGGAATTGAACAACAGGTTTAAAACGTTTAACGTTTCCTAACCACTCCTGTAGTTTTTTAAGTGCCTCTTTCTCATTCTCCACCATCAGGTACTGGAGAGCAGCGAAGAACTCCTGGAAGCTCAGATGCATGAAACTGTACATTCTTTCCTGTTTGACTTTCTTCCTTAGCAAGAATTTGCAGAGAAAAGGATTGTGTTTGGTTGCTTGTGATGGATCAGGGAAAGCCTCAGACAAACTCTTCTCATCAAACAGAACCTGATGTTCCTGTAACCCTCTCTCTGCCAGCTGGCCCAGGCTCCTCAGCAGAGTCTCCTCAGCAGGCTGACTCAAACCCTGGCAGTGATGCTTCAGCAGAATGGACACAAAGTGCACAAATACAGAGGTGGTTGTTTCTAGTTCCTTAGTGATGTCCATGCCTTCTTCTTCTTGCTCCCTGAAAACTGTGCAGGTGATCCAGCAGATGACGGGGATGAAGCAGGCAGTGTACAAAGTCTCATTGGTCCTCACACAGTCGAATGCTTTCTTTTCTAGCTGTTCTTCTTTGAAAAACCTCTGGAAGTACTCCTTTACCCCCTCCTCAGTGAAGCCTAGGATGTCAGTGAAACGCTGAGAACCACTGAGCAGATCGCTCAGTTTGTCTGAAGCAGTGGACCTAGTGGTGACCAGCAGGAAGCACTTAGGCAGGACCAGCCCCTTCAGCAGAGCACTCAGAGTGGCCTCAACAGGAGCTTTTGTGAAAGGGTCTTTAAGTGGCACTGTGCTAGTTTTCTCAAATGAGAACTTGAGCTCATCAAAGCCATCAATGAGGAAGAGCACTTTCATGTTTGAGTCCTTCAGCACCTCTGCTGTCTCACTGGTGAAGCTTGGACAGTAGCTCAGGAGATCCACCAGACTGCATGCCTCTGAGATTTTATTAAGCTCTTTGCATTTAAGGTGAAGAACAAGGTGGAACAGGTCTTTGAATACTTTTCCTGAAGACCAGTCGTACATGATCTTCTGAGCAGTGAAGGATTTGCCATGTCCAGAGTGGCCCTGGAGAATGACTGCCTTTGGAACATCTCCATCTTTATCGGGTTTGAACAACTGGTCAACAGTGATTCTCTTGTATGCTTCACTGGCCCTGGTTTTTAAGACCTTCTGGTGATATTCTCCTCTTAAACCGATCTCCTCCTCTCTTTCTCTCTGCTTTCTGTGTGTCTCAACGATCAGCAGCTCAGTGTAGCGGTCAGCCAGCAGCACATTCTCACCAGCTAGAGAGTTATACTCCTTCACTTTTTTATATGTGGAGCAGATGGATGTCTCGTATTCATTTATTTTGGAGATATGATCTACAAAAGAACAATTTTATAAACAACATTGACTTTTATCTTAAATTATTTTTTCAGATTTAATATAAAGATGAAATAGTAATTTAATCAAATCTGAATTTACCAGGGTCCTGTGGTGGTGTTGCCGGAGCAGAAACCCCAAGACCTTCAGGGAATAAAGAAGATGAATTTGGATGAAGAGGATGAGGTGGACATCCACTGAACGGTTTTCCCAAAAGGACATTTCTGGGCTTGACCAGAGACACTACTGGGTTGGAGAGGATGTTCTCTCCTACTCCTACTCCTACTCATGGTTTGTGTGTGTGTGTGTGTGTGTTTGTGTGTGTGTGGATGGTCTTTCCTACTCCTACTCATGGTTTGCATGCTGCTTACTGTCTAGAACAGTTGGCATGATTCTACACAACTGGGCTTCACTGAATGGAGTCATACTGTGTCCAGGGTTTATGTTGACCTCTACCCTACACACCCCTACATGTCACTGACCAGTGTGCCCTGCTCAGCAGCACCCCTGGACTAGCATTACCTGGAGCTAACGCTATAATAAACATCTGATGTTCACACTGTGGGTGGGTGTGTGTGGGTGTGTGTGTGTGTGCGTGTGTGTGTGTGTGAAAAATGTCTTCTTAATTAAATGGTCAAACCAGGGCATCAATAGATCATTTAATGTTGAATCCAATGTCTTTTTCTTACCAGGATAATGATTGATGTTGATGTTTCCCTGAACTATTATTTTAAATTATGTTTCAGTTTTAATATAATATAATGATGAAATAGTAATTCAATCAAATCTGAATTTACCCGGGTCCTGTGGTGGTGTTGCCGGAGCAGAAACCCCAAGACCTTCAGGGAATAAAGAGGATGAATTGTGTGTGTGTGCGTGTGTGTGTGACAGCACTATAGATTAAATATGTCTTCTATATTAACACTCAGGGCATCAATAGATAATTTACTGTTGAATCCAATGTCTTTTTCTTACCATGATAATGATGGTGTGTGTTGATGTTTCCCTGAACTATATTGCCAGTCACAGTTGGAGCTGAGACATGGCTTCCACCCTGAGCTACAATTTTCCCATCCTGAGCTTCAGGGGAGAAGCCACTTGCAGCCTCTTCTGGGTCCTCTCCTGTCAAGGCTTCAAACAGAAAGCAGACCTAACAAACAGCAGCACTAGAGACAGTCACATCCCTTACTAAAAACCCCCTACGAGCTACTCTCTGTAAAATACAAGTTTGGCCATAAGTCTGTCTGTAACGCTTTTCATGTGTGTTAATGTTCCACTTAAATTGTACTCGCATTCCCCAGCCTGTGTTAATGTAGGGTGTATTTCTGTTATGGCTTCGAGTCCGTGTGTTGTGTGTAAATACCCCATGTGTAGTGTGTGTGAGTGTGTGTGAGTGTCCCTTGTGTATTAGCGTCTCTGTTCACAATTACCCACACTTACTAAAAAAACGATCCTATGGGCTTTAGACTGGGTCGGAGTTTTAGATTAAAATGCCTCACAATTGTTACTGTAGTTCTGGTCCATTCTATGTGTATACGTCCTTCAGGTATGGAAGTGTATTATAAAAGTGAAACGATGCATACATTATTCCAACGGCGTGAGTAAGAGCAGTTGCGCGAATAACTGCAAATAAAGTGAATGGAAGTCCATGGACACCGTAAACATAAGAAGTGCTCGGACCACAGAAAAAAAGTGACTGATAACTTGACGCTGGTCTGTGTTGTGTTTTTAAGATCCCTGCTTGTTTGCCATATGTGTTAATTGTCCTTTTGTTTAAATAAATGGTGTGGAAAATGCCGACATTAGCCATGACTGCTCGTCACTACAGTATTAGCCTATTGTCAAGCTGAAAATCAAGGTAAGGGTGGGTACCTACCCCTCTTCAAGGATGACGCCATGAGTGGAACTGCTGTTGAACTAGGTAGCCATTAAGTCAAACCCTCTGGAGTTAGAACATCTACAAGACAAATGAATAAATGCCAACAAATTTAACATGCATTAATAATATATTTGGATTTTAACAATCTGTTGCTGACAGACAGAAGTCTCACTTACAGATAACTATTCATTTCTTACATATCCTACACTTCACTTTAGATGCCGTAGAGACGCACCTGTAGTAAGACGTTTGCAGGCTATTCCACGTTCTTCTCAGACATGACATTAACAGGCCACTAAGCCAAAGAAATGTCTTGACCAACTGCCTAATCAAGAATGTTCCACACACACTGCCTAATCAAGAATGTTCCACACACACTGCCTAATCAAGAATGTTCCACACACACACTGCTCTGGAGTTAGAACATCTACAAGACAAATGAATAAATGCCAACAAATTTAACTTACATTAATAATATATTTCCATTCTAACAATCTGTTGCTGTCAGACATAAGTCTCACTTACAGATAACTATTAATTTCTTACTTATCCTACACTTTACTTTAGCTGCCGTAGAGATGCACCTGTAGTAACGGTGGGTGTCCACGGCACGCGTTATCGTGCTGCTCTCATTGGGATAGAATGGATGCGATTTGCTGCCTACTGAGGAAAAAATCGTCTTTGCTGCCTGCAGAAAGTTGGGCATTCTTTAACCAAGACATTCCTCCTCCAATCAATCATGGCTGGAAGATGGCTGTGAGGTGGACTGGATGTCACTTCCACCAGCTCCAGAGGCAATCCTTGAGCTTGTTCACTGCTCCTGCAAAAAAAAAACTGTGTCAGGGGAAAACGTACATGCAAAGTGTATGAGCTGCCATGTACTAACCTGTGCAAGTGCACAAATTGTGATAATAACACCTTAGAATAGGACTAGGGAGAGATCTCACCCCTTGGCATTACCCTGGTATGGCAGTACTGCCAGGGAGGGGTGGCTCTTTGTGGACTAACCGACCTTAGCCTTGTGGCTCTGGTCCCAGTGCTCAGGAAATCCACATTTCCCCCTTACCTTTCCTTTTCCCCCTTGATGATTAAATATTTCTTAGACTATAACGTTTTGTGTTGCGTGGTTTATGAGTCTACCATCGACTCCATACAATGTGAATAACGTTTATTAAACTTGACAGAGACAAGGTAAATGAGGTATTAACAAATAGCATAGCTAACCTTAAGCAAGGCTATATAGTACAAACTACGGCTCTTTAGCGAACTAAAACTATTTACACCATCACTCACGTATGAAAAAGACGGTTTAGAAAACAAACATGTTTTAAAACGGCCTAATACTGATCAAATTATTACTTACAACACGTCTCCGTTTCAATGTGTTGGAGCTGTCGCGGCAGCAGTGAAAGATGTCAACATGAGTAATCGGTGAAACGGGTGTCAATAAGGCTGCATCTGATTGGTTAATAATTTTCTTACGCCAGTATAACATCGTGTTATTGGTTCGACTGATTTAGTAGGCAACTGTGTTAGCCGGCAAGTTTAACAAACTTTTACACTATGGGTTGGACAAACTCCACGGGAAACTGTCCTGGCAACAACTGGTTTATCGTTAGAAATTATATAATCATCCCAACTTTAGAAATTCAGGTCCTCCTAAATTAAAATGCAAAGTTGAACAGATTCGAGGCTTCGGCCCACCACCTATTCTGTGCGAGAGGTGCTTTATAAATATATAAAACTGTCGTCAGCTGATCGAACATCTATACATCGCACGTTTAAAAAAACTTTCCATTGCGATTCCAATTATCTACATGAGAACATCGGCTAGCCTAGATCTCAATTCAAAACTGTTCCCGTTCTATTTCTCTTCAGCATTCCAACCAGGAAGTTGCACCGCCTTGCTTCTATACTGTTTGTTAGCGCACCTGCCTGAATTATAGTCTGGTCCACAGATTTAGATCTAGCGACGAAGAAATGAGCGTATCAATAAATATAAATAAATCATAAACACTAAATGTACTGTTCCCGCTACGCGTTTTACACGACCAGTGTGGCTGAAAGTTTAACTGCGTTTTCACGAGTCAGGAAACGAGCGCCTTGCTCCTTTATTGATATACAGGTGAACTTATGCGTGAAACTGTAATAAACAAGAAACAGAAACGACTTAGTTAAGATACCTTCTAACACAGCAAGTTACTATATTATTACAGCACAGCTGGCTAATAAGTGCTAATGTTAGCCATTGACAGTCATACGTATATTAGCACGTAACATAAATGACTAATCATTTTATTTTACATATCAACGGACTAACACAGCTCATAGAAACCAAACGTAGGTCACTTAAACATATTAACTACAGTGTGAGACAACAAAAAAACTTACAGCCATTGCTTTCGAGGGTGGGAGGTGTAATGTTTTGCCCTCTGGCATACATAAACTTATCTTAAATACTTTAGTATAAACTCAGGCTGACGACCGACTTCATTCCGTACTGGTTTATTCGCCGGGGTTTTTCCAACTGCCGTCAATACTTCTTCTTCTTCTGTAGAGTTTTATGGCGGTTTACAAGCTACGTGTATTACCGCCATCTACTGGACTGAGGTGCAGTTCATTGGGGATCTTTAAAGAAAATTGAATCAAATAAAATATAAAAATAAAATATAACAAAACCAGTATAACCAAATCAATCAAAACAAAACAAGAGTTCTAAATCCTAATCGCTAATTGTGTTTCTTTAATAAATGATACTATGGACCCAGTAATACTTCCTGCTCTTGGCTCACCCAATAACGTTTCCAAGGAGAAAACTCTTTTTTCTGCACTAACGGTCCTTTTCAGTTTTTCTCTCTGTCTAGAAAATCTTTCACAACTTAGCAGAACATGTTCTACATCCTCTCTTACTCCACAAACCTCACAATTTCCAGATGGATGTTTGTTCATGATAAATAAATTACTGTTAAGAGCAGTGTGACCGATCCTCATTCTGTAGAACCATACCTCCTCCTGTCTGTTTATATAACTATTCTTTTTCCCTACGATTTCTTGTTGTAATTTGTAAAGATGCCTACCCTTTTTCTCCTTATCCCATTCAGACTGCCACATTGTATTAATTTTTTGTTTTATGAGTACCTTGATCTCTGACTTACTGAGTGGAATGCTTAATTGAACCTCCTCTTCTTTCGTTGCCTCTTTTGCCAGCTTGTCTGCTTCCTCATTCCCTTCAACACCTTTATGAGCAGGAACCCATACAAACTGGACTGTCCTTCCCTGTTGATTAATTGCAAAAATGATTTGATTTATTTCATTCAATAGATCCTGTCTACATGTTGATTCTCCATTTTGAATAGAACTGAGAGATGACATTGAGTCAGAACAAATGATTGCTTTAGGGAGCCTAGTCTCTTCTAGCCATTGCAATGCAGTTTTGATGGCTGCCATTTCAGCTGCAAAAATGGATAACTGATCAGTAGCCCTCTTTTTAATATATATATCAGATTCAGGAATATACACCCCTATGCCAGTCTTACCCTCACAATCTTTTGATGCGTCTGTATATATTTTTGTTGTATTGTAGCACATACTCAGATACTGCCCTACATTTTCTTTAGTTTCTATAATCACCCTAGGGGAACTAAATAACCAAGGTGAGGTTGTTGCCAGAGGCAAAGTCTTACTGCATGTTATGTCCTCTATCTCCAACTGACTTGCTAATCCGTTAGCTTGCCAGCCAAAGCTACAGATCTGAGACCTGCCATATTCCCAACATTCATTAAGGACCTCCTTAGTAGGATGAGATGCGTTATGTCCTTTTAAATTGACCCAATAAGCCATACTCAATTTCAGACGCCTGAGGTGTAATGGCATTTCTCCTGTCTCTACTTGCAGCGCTGGTACAGGAGAAGTTCTAAATGCACCACAACATATTCTGAGACTTTTAGCCTGCATTCTGTCAAGTTCGTTAAGGCGTGTCTTTGATGTAGATCTGTACACAATACATCCATAATCAAAAACGGATCTAATCAGAGCAATATAAATTCTTTTTAGGGACGTTCCTGAAGCTCCCCAGTTGTACCCTGCTAAGCATTTCAAGACATTAATACCCTTCTTGCACTTCTCAATCATCTTCTGAATGTGTTCCTTAAACGTTAACTTTACATCAAACCACACTCCCAGGTACCTAATGGTATTGACTTGCTTTAAAACTTGTCCATATAGCTTAATTTATATAGCAGGATTAGCTCTTTTCTTTGAAAAACAGATGACTTGAGTTTTTTCGACAGATAAATGAAAACCCCATTCGAATGCCCATTTTTCTACCTTGTTAATAGCTAGTTGCATTTTAGCTGTAATGTTTCCAATCTTACGCCCTCTTATCCACAAGGCTCCATCATCAGCATATAATGCTCTGTTAATTCTCACATCATCTATTAAATCAAAAATATCATTAATCATTAAGTTGAAAAACACTGGACTACATACACTACCTTGAGGTGTACCATTTTCTATTGAATAAGTCTTGGAAAAGTCAACCCCAACTCTAACTTCTATAGTTCTTCCTTTTAAGAAGTCCCTGATCCAATTGAACATCTTCCCACCAATGCCCATCCTATTTAACTTCATTAACAACCCCTCCTTCCATAGCATATCATATGCCTTTTCTATGTCAAATAATGTGGCCAAAACTAAATCCTTGCTATTTTGTGCTTTCCTTATTAGATTTTCCATGCATACAACAGGGTCCATTGTAGTCCGTCCACTACGGAACCCGCTCTGATGGTTGGAGAATAGACCTTTCTTTTCACCCTCATACATTAACCTTCTAACAATCCTTCTTTCCATCAGCTTACATAAATTAGATGTTAATGCAATTGGCCTATAACTTTTAACTTCAGTTCTGTCCTTTCCTGGTTTTCCAATTGGAATCACTACAGAGTGTTTCCAACACAAAGGCAATTTCCCTTGCTCCCAAATCTTATTATAAAGTTTTAAAATCCCATACTTAGCCACGTCATCTATCTCCTTAATCATTTTGTAGCATATACCATCTTTCCCTGGTGAAGTATTCTTGGCCCCATTTAATGCTCTCTTAAGCTCAAATAAAGTAAACTCCTTCTCAAGTATGCTCTCACTATTTGCCTGTTTTCCTAATATTCCTTTATTTTCCTCCATTACTTTAAGTCTCCAAGATAATTCTTCAGCTGTTAGGTTTTTTGAGCTATGAACCTTGACAAAACCTTTTGCAAGCATCTCAGCTTTCTCTTGATTAGTCACTGCCTCTTCATCATTATCTTTAATCACAGGTATAGAGAATTCCCTTCTAATGCCTCCCATCTTTTTAATCATGTTCCAAACATCACCCACTTTAACTTCTGCCCCTATCTTACCACAAAATTCACGCCAATATTTCCTTTTAGCCTCTCTCACAACTCGTTTTACCTTAGACTGTGCTCTTTTAAAATCCATTAAATTGGTATATGAATGATTTGATTTAATATTTCTGAAGGCTTTATTTCTGGATTTAACCGCTTCCTTGCAGTCATCTGACCACCAAGGTACCATTTTCCTTTTCCTCATGCCAGAAGATTTACCAATAACCTCCTCTGCTGCCTCACACAATATATTGGTAATTTTTGAGTTTAATTCATCAACATCACTACTCCTATCTGATATTATTTCCATCAGCTTACCACTCACCTTAAAGTTATATAACCCCCAGTTTGCCTCTCTCATTTTCCATCTTGGAAACCAATTATCCTCTAAACACATATTTTGATTCCTAACACTAACCCAGATGATATAATGGTCACTACCAAGAGAATTTCCATTAACCTCCCACTGACTTACCCCTGCTATCTGATCAGATACTATCATAAGATCTAATACAGACTCTGTTCCATGATACGCATCAAACCTGGTGCCTCTTCCATCATTTAAACAAACCAACTTATTGTCATCCATAAATTCCTCAATAGTACTCCCATTCTCATCCACTTTAACTCCTCCCCACAGAGTGTTGTGAGCATTAAAATCTCCACATAATATTACCTTTCCATTTCCCCCCTCATACAAACTGTCTAGCGTGTCTCTCAAAATTCTTTTACAAGGATTATAAAAGTTGATGACTTTAGTTTTAGTTTTATCTACCCATATATCAACCAGGACTACCTCTACATCTATATTCAAAGTTATATTTCTATAATTAATCCCTTGTTGAATAAACGTAGCCACTCCACCTCCTGTAGTATCCCTATCTTTGCGCACTGCTGTGTATCCATGTATGATGAACTCAAGTGATGGTTTTAACCATGTTTCTTGTATACAGATGATATTGGGTTTGACATCTATTTCCTCAATAAAATGCTTAAGTTCCTGACCATTTGCAATTAAACTCCTAGCATTCCACTGAAGAATAGACAAAGTCATTTTGTTTGTGATTCTTCTAGACCTACCTCTGCTAGTAAGATATCATTGATACTTTCTATAGTTATTTCCCCCATACCAATGTATTTCTGTGCCGCTCTTATGATGATTTTAATTCTCTCTGTCTTACTCGATGTTTGGGCAGAACAGTTGATCACTTCCGCTAGGAAAGCTACAAACTTTACATTTTCCACTGCAATGTATGTGGTATTTGCATCCCTTCCAATTTGTTTGATTCCCTGAGAGTGCCAGTGTCAAGTGCCCTGTATATGTATATGTGTATGGTTTTATATGTGTATATTTATGTTTCTGCAAGTGCCGTCACTTAGAGACAATGATTCATCAGGGGGCTCTGTGTGTGTGTGTTGTGGACTGTGGATGAGATTCTTGACGAGTCTCTTTAACGTGACTGAAGAGACTTGCCTATGTAACCGGTGGTAACTTCTGCGTTGTGTTTTTTTTTAATACTTGTGACCCGTGGACAACAGTTGCTGAGATGTATCTTTATTTCTGTTAAAGCACACCAACAGAAACAGTATAATAAGTCTCCAGCTTGCTAGCTTCACTATAAATGCTCATTCCAAGCATATACCAAACAGGCAAAAAAATAAGAACAGACATGTAATATATACATTAAGAAAGATAAATAAAAACCGTATCACACCTGTTAAAGCACACCAACAGAAACAGTATAATAAGTCTCCAGCTTGCTAGCTTCACTATAAATGCTAGCCCCCACATGTAACAAAAGGAAAAAACATATAAACAATATGTCAGAGGGATATTTCATATAAATAGTCCAGATATATAATACATATAATAATAATAAGTTATAAGAAGATATATAATAACATAGATGCCTATTTTTAAAGGCAATATTTATTAGATTATCCATCCCACTAAAACTCAACCACCTACCTCATTCCAAGCATATACCAAACAGGAAAGAGGAAGGGGGGAGAGAGGAACAAAACAGGGGGAGACAGGGGGGGCTTCCAGAGACCCCCAATACCAGTGTGCTTGTGATATCAAAATAAAAGATTAAAAAGAAACTGAAATACAGGTAACAGATTATCTTGTGCAATTATTTAAACCTGCTTTTCTAACCTGTTACACTCACCCCCTCAGAATTGCGCAAATATCTGCAACCTCCCCATACAGACAATACAGGCCATTAGAAACCCCAGCCTTAAAAGCTGCCTATTTCGCTAGGCTAAGAGAAAACAGAGGTTGATCAAGTCTCATCTTCTCCATAGGAACAAAAAAAGATGCCGTATACACCCCATACACTAAGGCCTACCTACCATGCCATGATGGGAAAGAACCAAAAACGTTAAACGTAAATGCCTACCTGAGGGAAACATGCTTTATCACAACCCATCACTAACTGGGTTAACAACTGTGTCAAGAGACACACAAAGTCAAACATGGATGACAAATCTCTCAGGAACATCGTCATTCAAAACTGACTGAAGCTGAGCCATAGACTCAATTAATCTGAACACAGGCTTCATAACACGACCAAACCTAGACGTGTGAGGTGCACGTGGTGGGAGTGTAGGCTGCAGTGTGGGAATGTGTGACTGTGTGGATGAACTAATGTCAGGGCGACTAGAAGTATCAGTCAGACCATGCTCAGGAGGGGAGTCTGGGGGGGCCTGGGCCAATCCTGGATCCTCAGTCAGGTCTTCTGACACCTGTGTTGTGACATCTGAGTGCTTCGAGACCCATGACAAGGTTCGTCCCTCAACATCTACATCAGGAACGGAGATGGCGTCATCCAAGGTTGAGGAGGATTCCATGTAACTGAGGGCTGCTTGGACAGAGTGAGGACCATCGGGCACAGGATCATCTCCATCAGGCTCGTCGCTCTCTGTTGAGCTTGCATCAAGCTGGCCACTCAGAGGAAGAAAGTTTACATCCAACAGCAGATTCCGATGTACTACTCTTTCCTTTCCCTCGGAATCACGAATTCTGTAAACATGGATATCTGGCTTTGCGGCAACAACTGTGTAGATGTTGTCTCCCCATCGGTCCGCTAATTTGCGCTTCCCACGACAGCCCTTATTCGCCATCAGCACTCTGTCTCCTATTGACAACGACTGACCTTTCACTCTCTTGTTGTACTGATCCGATTGGTGTTTCTGCTTGGACTCTGTATGCTTCTGAGCAACAGACATGGCAGACTTGAGGTCTTTTAGCAGAGAATCCACAAAGGCGTCATAGTCACACACTGTGTCGTCTGACAAAACACTCTGAAACATCAGGTCCACTGGCAGACGCGGTACACGGCCAAACATCAGATAAAAGGGAGCAAAGCCAGTTGTCTCATGGGAGGTGCAATTATAGACGAATGTCATGGTCTGGATCATCTGAGGCCACTTGAGCTTCTGTCTCGGAGGCAAGGAGCGGAGCATGCTACCCAACGTCCTGTTGAACCTCTCGGTCCCACCATTCCCATAGGATGGTAGGGAGTGGTGTGAGACTTTGAGACGCCAGCAAGTCGGAGAAGCTCGGCAATCAGCTCACTCTCAAAGCTCGTCCCCTGGTCAGAGTGGATGCGGTCAGGGAAACCATAGACACAGAAAAACTTGTCCCACAGCGTCTTAGCCACTTTCTTTGCTGTCTGGTCCCGACAGGGAAACGCTTGGGCTAGCTTTGTGAAGTGGTCCGTGATCACGAGGACATCCACAGACTTGTTGTTATGATCTTCTGCAGACCAGAAGTCGATGCAGACGAGTTCGAGCGGGGCAGTGGTCTTTATGTTCTCTAATGGTGCTCGAGCAGCAGGCTCAGGCGTCTTGCTCAGGACACACCTGCCACACTTTCTGACGTAGTCACGGACCTCCCTCTCCATGTCATGCCAGAAGAATCTCTGACGTGCGAGGTGGACTGTGCGAGCCTGACCCTGATGGCCGGCATGATCATGGACTCCAGCCAGAGCTTCGCACTTCAGAGCATCAGGCAAGACATACTGAAAACGCCTGCGGTTGGTCAGGGGGTCTTTACAGATTCTATACAGCACACTGTTTCGCAAAACTAGTCTGTCCCATTGTCTAAGCAGCTGTCGAGTGGGCTGGCTCTCTCTGCATCGCTCGCGGAATGACGGTCTCCTTCTCCGCTCAACGTAAGGGATGACAGCTGCAATGTTTGCATCATGATGCTGGTGCGTCTGCAGGTCTTCCAAGGACAAAACAGGCAGAGCAGGCTGGCCAACAGGAACAACATCAGACAAATGTTCTGCCACGGACATAGCTCTGAGCCGTGAGGCAGACCCCCAGTCACTGTGGCTGTCCAGCAGTGTAGACACCTCATCTTCTGAGAGAGACGCGCGAGAGCTGGCTGGAGACACATCCATGGAGCTGAGTGCCTGTGGCTGACTAGTCAAGCGGAAGACGTCTTGGATGAATCCGTCTCCCAGATCCTTTGCACACTCTATCAGACGGCTGTATGGCTCTGAAAGCAGGCGCTGGCTCATCGGCTTGACAAAAGGGTCCCTGCTCAGTGCATCAGCAACAACGTTCAATCTGCCTGGAACATGCTTGATCTTGAAGTTATATGGGGCCAATTTAGCGACCCAGCGCTGTTCACAGGCGTCCAGCTTGGGCTTTGTCATGATGTACGTGAGTGGATTGTTATCAGTCCATACCGTGAACTGGCTGCCTTTGAGCCAGTGGCTGAACTTATCACACACTGCCCATTTCAGTGCCAGAAATTCTAGTCTGTGTGCTGGGTAGTTGGCTTGGCAACGGCTGAGTGACTTGCTCGCAAACGCCACTGGTCTTGCTCTGTCTTCACCATCCTGGACTTGTGAGAGAACAGCGCCTATGCCGTCAAGAGATGCATCAGTGCAGAGGATGAAAGGCTTCTCAAAATCAGGATGGGCAAGGGCCACACACTCAACCAATGCAGACTTCAGGTCATCAAAGGCCTTGTCACATGCGGCCGTCCAGTCTTGTGGAACCAGTCGGCGGAAAGTGCCACTTTTACCAGCTTTAGGCGCTCTGCCCCTACGCTTACAGCCAGCGGTCAAACTAAACAAAGGTTTTGTTATGGAAGAACAATTGGGAATGAAATGCTGGTAATATAAGACCATGCCCAAAAATGACCTTATCCTCTTCTGAGATGGTGTGCAGCCATCTGATTCCATCAAGTCACCCTTGGCAAAGGATGAGATTACAGCAACCTTCTCCAGATCCACAGAGACCCCATCGCGGTCTACTATATGTCCCAAAAACTTAACTGACTGCCTCAGGAAGTAGCACTTCTTTTGTGAAAGTTTGAGATTGTTGGCCCGGAGACGGCTGAACACAACTCTCAAACGGTCCAGTTGCACGTCAGCAGATGGGGCAAGGACGAGCAGGTCATCCAAATAACAAAGAAGACTGGAAAAATTTAAATCACCAAAAATGCTAAGCATCATCCTCATAAAGGATGCGGGAATGTTACAGAGGCCTTGGGCTAAACGATTGTATTCATACAACCCCAGTGGCGTAGTAAAAGCAGTGAACTTCCTACTAGCTTCATGGAGGGGAACATTGTAAAATCCAGACGTCAAGTCCATTGTGCTAAAAAGAGCATTTCCTCCAAGCGCAGCAAGGCAGTCAGACTGATGGGGGAGAGGATGGGCATCTTTAACGGTTTCTGGCATTCAACCACCTGAAGTCTGTGCAGATCCACAGGTCCCCATTTTTCTTCCAGACCATGACTAGAGGGGAGGCATAATCACTAACAGATTTCCTGATGATTTCGCGCTCCTCCATCTCATTCAGCACCCGTCTCAGTTTGTGATAGTGTGCTGGTGGGACACGTCGATAGGGAAGTCGAAAAGGGCGGTCATCTGAAAGGTGGATTCTGTGAACAAAGTCTTTGGCCTCCCCACAGTCAAGGGAGTCTTTGGAGAAGATGTCACTATACTCCAAGAGTAGGGCGGCGAGCTTGGCCTTATCAACAGGGGAAACTTCACAACCCTCCAGGTCAATATCGCCCAAACCAGCCTCCTTCAACGCCTGGACAGGATCAGTGGGCTTGCTACCCGACAGCGTTTGAACAGGGGCTACGTCCTGAGTACGACACATTCCCTGGGTGATGTTCAAGTCTTCCATTGCCAGACAGGGGGAAACATCAGCTATCTTCGCGTTGCGACGTAGTGTGATGGGATCCAATGTCGGGTTGAGGATCTTCATCGGAACCCAACGATCACCCCACATAGCAGTGACAAGTTTGCCAACAAGAATGTTCTTCGGGGCAGAGCGTGCTGAAGTCGGCTCAACAATGATGGTACTCCCAGGGGACACAGGAACATCGGCAGGCAGCCTCCCCCACACCAGGTGCTCTTGTTGCGGGAGGAGTGTAACGCTACACGCAAGCTTCACTGTTCCAATTTTGTCGCACTCGCCTGGACCCTCCCACCTGGACACACTGCTCAGTAGCTCAAGAAAGCGGTCACATTCAGGGTCATCGTTCTTGGAGGAAAGGAGCCGCCAGTAGTCTTTTCTTTTTCTCATGTCACGTAGAACAGGCTTAATCACGTTAGTGCCAATTATGAAATCATCTCTCTGGCCCGGAACAACTAGAGTAGGTACAATGAACTTTGATTCATACACTTCAACTTCAAGGTCATAGAAGCACTTCGGGTAGGTCGTCTTGCCACCACAGCCCACAATCACCACATTACCAGGGATAGGCTGAGCACTGGGCAGAACACCAGCAGCTTGAAGTTTCCTTCTCTGCCTCTTCACTGAGTGTACAAGACATGGACCCAGAATCTAACATTCCTCTCAAAGTGACCTTGCCACTCACCAGCACTGGTGCATAAAAACAGCTCACTTGATCCTTCGAGTTTCTGCGAGCCAATGAGAATCGGCACCTGGTCTGCTGGCAAGAGTTGACAGTTGGCACTGTAGATTGAAAGTAGATCTGGTTTCCTGGTGAGGGCTTCGGCACTGCCACCCACGCTTTCCCTCTCACAGCGTGGGCTACCTAGTTTAACGGCTTGTGGCTGGGCTTTGCGGATGCTGCTGCCGGACGAGAGGCACTTGGACAGTTGTTTTTAAAGTGGCCAGCTTGGAAGCAACGACAACAGAGTTTCAGCAGTCTACAGTGGCTGAAGGTGGAGTGGTCAGTGCTGCTGCATACCTCACAGGCAGAGGACACAGAGGGCCGGGCGGGGCGCTGACGGTACAGGGGCTGAACATTTTGTGACAGCGACTGGGTGGAGCACAGTGTGATGACTTTATTCAGCATGCCTACTACTTCACGCATACCTGGCTCCTCCTCTGCATGGTTCACAGCCATTGATACAGCTGCGGGCGGCTGGCGAAGCACAGGACCCATCAGCTCTTCCTTTTCGGACAGGATGTTGAACTGTGCAGGGGACTGACTGACTGCAACAGGGGGAGGACTGTAAATGGATGAAGAATGCTGGCTCACTGACGTCCCACGCCTCAAATCCCTCTGATGCTCGTCTAAGCGCTCCTGGATCTCTGAGGCTGTCCATTTTCTGGCTGATTTGTACTTGAAAGACATGGCCAAATGGGGGTCTGGACAATGAGTAACAAACATCATCACAACTTCAGCGCACACGTCTTCTACACTTGCCCTGCCTGCGGAGGCACTCATCAGCAATATCGATAGCCTTGTTCAATCGCACCCAGTAGTCTAATGCACTCTCACGCATTCTTGGAAGTGTGCTATAAAAGTCAGCCATGGGCATGCTAGAGTATGGGAGATCGCTAAAATTCTGCTTCAGGATGTCAAAGACAGCAGTAGGGCAGCTGTAGGGGTCAACTTCCGCTGTTGCTGCGCAGCGAAACCTTAACAATGTCCCTGGCTTTCCCCATAAGTCTGCTAGTTATCACATCATACTTTTTCTGCAGTGTCGCATTTGCGTCTTCGCATGTAGCTTTGCATTAAATCCTCCCATTCATGGACAGTGCATGTGTCAGTGTGGTCACCTCTGAAGAACGGGGGCGGTCTGGCGTCTGCATGGACAACTACATTCAGTCTCGAGGCATCCAGACAGCCTCCTGAGCAAGTCTTGGTAGGTGTGGCATTTGCTGGGCTTGTGCTGGGCTAAGTTCTGCATTGTATCATTCGTGTCATGCGCCTGCGCTGTATGTCTGTGGGTAGGATAACTAACAGTATCAAGATCTGCTACCTGCTCCTGTGTGTTACTTACTTTGTGGGTGATAGGGTTGAACATGCCACCGGCCTCGACCTGACTGGCCTATCTTCGATCACCTGGCTTCTCCATCTAACCCCCATATAGCATCCCTCCCAGCGCCACTACGATACATAAACACCATTCATTCTTACAAATGACATTTCAGTACAATTCTATTAATTATGCAAGCACAGAAAAAAAACGCTTTTTAAATGATAAGCAAATTGTGATAATAGCACCAAATAACACTGGCTTATCATTCAGGTATAGCATTCAATAGGCTACTATTATTATTCATCGAAAACTTTCAGGACAATGAAGTTTAACAAAATCCAATAAAGTAAAATTGCCCTCTATAACATGGTAAAATAAGCAGTCTGTCAACCTAAAGCCAGCCTAGGATATACAACGTTTACGTCAGAATTCAGAATGTGCTTTTCTAAATCACAACACGCACGTTGCGTGAGACAGAGCATAAATACCGGAGCAGAGCTAGTCGACAGCAGACAGTAGCAGCTAGCAACGGTGGTAAGCCGCAGCAGTGGGATAGCAGTAGCAGCTTCAGCAGGATAGCAGTAGCAGCTTCAGCGACAGCAGCAGCAACAGTCCCGGTGATCTAGCGAGGCGTCAGATCTGATGACCGACGGTCACGGCACCAATGTAACCGGTGGTAACTTCTGCGTTGTGTTTTTTTTTAATACTTGTGACCCGTGGACAACAGTTGCTGAGATGTATCTTTATTTCTGTTAAAGCACACCAACAGAAACAGTATAATAAGTCTCCAGCTTGCTAGCTTCACTATAAATGCTCATTCCAAGCATATACCAAACAGGCAAAAAAATAAGAACAGACATGTAATATATACATTAAGAAAGATAAATAAAAACCGTATCACACCTGTTAAAGCACACCAACAGAAACAGTATAATAAGTCTCCAGCTTGCTAGCTTCACTATAAATGCTAGCCCCCACATGTAACAAAAGGAAAAAACATATAAACAATATGTCAGAGGGATATTTCATATAAATAGTCCAGATATATAATACATATAATAATAATAAGTTATAAGAAGATATATAATAACATAGATGCCTATTTTTAAAGGCAATATTTATTAGATTATCCATCCCACTAAAACTCAACCACCTACCTCATTCCAAGCATATACCAAACAGGAAAGAGGAAGGGGGGAGAGAGGAACAAAACAGGGGGAGACAGGGGGGGCTTCCAGAGACCCCCAATACCAGTGTGCTTGTGATATCAAAATAAAAGATTAAAAAGAAACTGAAATACAGGTAACAGATTATCTTGTGCAATTATTTAAACCTGCTTTTCTAACCTGTTACACCTATGATTGACTGATGGCAATTGACTCTAATGAACTAATTGATGCCAGAGTGAACACGGGATGGGGATAGGTTGGTTCCTTTTATAAAAAGAGCAATTGACAGATGGACGGGAGTCTTTGGGCAGGCGAGTGAGAAGCCACGTAATGGGAGCGGCCAGGGATAACACTGGAGTGACCGACGTCGGAGAGCGATCAACACAACGCAAGCTAAGTGTTTGATTAAGGAACGTCTGCACTGTTATTCCCCGCATTTGTTGCTTCTATAGCCGCTCGTGTAGTGGCGGAGTGTGCCCTGATTTCCGTGTTGTTTTTAGTGACTGGGAGACCGGCATCTGTCAAGGGCTACAACCAGGAAGTGGAGCGTGGGACGAGCGACGGATGATTTGTCTTGCTACGCTCTCAAACTCGTCTTGGAAAGGGAGTAATAGTTCCAGCCTGCTAAATCCCTGCCGTGCCACGGTGTATCTGATCAGCTTGGTATAAGCCTAGCCGCGCACTGAGTTGCTGTGTTGTGCTTCCTTATTCATTGTAGCTTTGGAGGCGGATCCTCAAGCCACTGTGCTGCCGTGACGACCAGGGTGCGTCGCGGTGCTCCAGACTGCGCGATTCCATCTCCGCACAAACGTGACGTCACCGGTCTGGGATCCCATGGACTGCAGACACTAATTGGCTATTGGCCAGTGGGTTGGTGGCTGCTTTGTGTGCTTTATATTTGATTGTTTAATTTACTGGTCGGTAGAGGTCGCCGACCAGTACGGACTTATTTTATATGTGACAGGACTGTTTATATGGGTCGGGCTGGGGGACATCAAGAACGGTTTACTGCCACCTGCTGACCTTAGGTTATATTGCCTTCCTGCCCCCTTGGTGTGGAATGAATTCACTATGACATGGTTGCCTTGATGAATTGATGTTGGATTTTATATACTTACTTCCATTGTGTGATGTGCCATTTGATGCTGTGTTGTGTCACTTAACTTGCCTGTGGGTTCGATGATATTTATATACATTTATATTTATATGTAGGGCAGAATTGGGTTCTTTAACTTTTGCCTGTTAGTTGGGGGATTAACTGCGGTAGTTGCCCTATTACATCAGTCTACCGTTTTACAGTCCTGTATTTACCTTGTGTTTGTTGAAATAAACCTTTGTGATAAATCTAGTCCATATGTGTGTTGCCTGTGTATGGGTGGATCTGGTTATATTCTTTTGGAGAGTAAACTCCACGGCACGACATTTGGCGTAGTCAGGCAGGATCCACCTAAACGCAGACAACATGCATGAGCAGGCACCACCGGTTGATGCAAGTGTTAGAGAAACCCACAATGTGTTTATGATGCCATGGTTCTTGGGTGGGCCTTGGGTGCCTAAATATGGAGATAAAGATAAACAATCAAGTCTAAAAGATTGGCAAAACCAAATTGAAACGTTGATCCGGGCCCAAAATCTTAATCAACCCCAGCAAGTAGATTTTGTACTGAATGCCCTCGAAGGAGAGGCAAGACGGGAGATCCTGTTACTTGCTGCTGGAGACAGGGACAGCCCGGCAAAGATATTTAAGGCCCTAGAGAATGTGTATGGGGAAGAAATCACAGTGGTCCAGCTGCGGGCCCGTTTCTTTACCTGCAAGCAACAAGCTGGGGAGGAGGTAGGGGCATTTACCTTACGACTTCGTGAGTGTCTTGCTAGGTGGCGGAAGATGGAGGAAGGTGAGGATGATGACGAGATGTTGCAGTCTCAGCTGGTAGCAGGGCTTCGGCCAGGACACCTGCAGACCGAGCTCCAAAAGCTGATACGAAGGAATACCACTCTGACCTTCTCAGAAGTTTGCAAGGAGGCCAAGGCTGTGGAGCAGGAGCAGCACCAACATGCTGAAGAGGCCAGCACAAGACGAGCCTATGTGCCTGCCCCTGCCCCTGCCCCTAAAGCAGCTAAGGCCTCTGATGAATGGCAACAGATGCGGGAGACCCTGAAGGCAGAGGTGTTAGCAGAGATGCAAGATCAGATGTCCACACTCAAAGAGGGTATCCTGGGAGAGATACGGCAACAGTTTCGGGAATGCCAGGCCCTCCAACCGCAGGAAGACCAGCGGGGTTCAAAGAATCGTGGTCGTTGGGAGGCCAGGCATCCACCTACACAACGACGGCGAAACAGAGCTCCAAGGTGGGACGAACAAGGACAGCCGATATGCCTTTACTGCAACCAGCCTGGACATATGCAACGAGAGTGCCCACAACGGCAAGCCCCATCTCAGGGTTTTTGACTGCCTCGGCCGCCGTCGGGCGGGTGGCCGAGGAGGGAACCCAGACAGAATCCCCCCTCAAGCCCGCATTAATTGGACAGTGCCCTGAGGTTGAGGTCACGGTGCGAGGGAAAAATATCCCCTGCATCCTTGACACAGGCTCACAAGTGACCTTATTTAGCCAGTCGTTGTTCCAGAAGTATGTGCAACAGGAGCCCATCCATGAAGCTGGGGAGATACCCTGGCTGACCCTAAAAGCTGCAAATGGGCTGAAGCTACCGTACATTGGCTATGCCATTTTGGACTTCCAGATAGGGGGTGTTGTAGTGCCTGAAAAGGGGTCCTTGTAGTGGCAGATGACTGCCTGCAGTCAGAATACGGCATCCTAGGGATGAACGTGATAAATCACTGCTGGGAAGCCCTCTTCCAAGATGGCCACCCCGGCCTGTCAGCATTCAAATCGACCATCCCGCAACGTGCCGGCCAGGCGTGGGAGAAGGCCTTTCAGGTGTGCCGACGTGTACAAGCCGTCAGCCCTATGACCGAGTTCCAGAGCACTGCGCGATTGCATTCCCCAGAGCCCATCTTGCTACCCCCTGAGACGGAGATGATGCTGTGGGCATCTGTGCCACAGGCCACTGGCCACTCAAATTGCTGTGTGGTGGTGGAGGACTTGGGGGGTGAGACAAGAGACTGGAGGGTGGGCCGAGCAGTAGTGCAGATGAAGGCCGGCAAGGTGCCCCTCCGGATATGTAACCCACACCCCTATCCCGTGGAACTACCCTCCCGAAAGTCATTGGCCCAAGTCACACAGGTAAGCCCAGCCGATGTCCAAGACCAGAAGCAATTGGTACTACGTCCCAAAGGTGGCTCAGAAATCGAGGTTGACGTACGCCCTGTGTGCACAGAGAACGACAGCAACCACCCTGCCGTTTCCCTACAGGGGGATGGGTTGACCGCAGGCCAGCAAGAAAGACTGACGGACCTGCTCCAAAGATGGTCCTGTGTCTTTGCTGCCCACGAGGAAGACTACGGACAGACCAAAGTGGTGATGCATCAGATCCCAACAGCTGATGCACCCCCAATACGGGAACGCTACAGGCCTGTCCCCCCCAGTTTGTACACTGCGCTGCGCACCCTGCTCCAGGGGATGTTGGCTAGCGGAATAGTCACAGAGAGTTCCAGTCCCTGGGCCGCACCGGTTGTCCTGGTGAAAAAGAAGGACGGCACCTGGCGGTTCTGCGTCGACTATAGGAACTCAACGCTGTGACGCATAAAGATGCATTCCCCCTCCCTCGGATCGAGGAATCACTGACAAGCTTGAAGAAAGCCGCTTGGTACTCGACCCTTGACCTGGCCAGTGGCTACTGGCAGGTCGAAGTCGACCCGCAGGACAAGGAGAAGACTGCCTTCGCAACACCTATGGGCCTCTACCAGTGGGAGAGGATGCCATTCGGTCTATGTAATGCACCCGCTACCTTCCAGCGCCTCATGCAAAGGTGTCTGGGGGAGCGGGTCCACGACTTCCTATTAATCTACCTTGACGATGTCATCCTCTATTCCCTGGACTTTGATAGTCATTTGGCCCACCTAGAACAAGTCTTCGAGCGGCTTCAACCATCATGGCCTTAAACTGCAACCCCAGAAGTGCCGTCTCTTCCGGCGGGAGGTGACCTACCTTGGCCACATTGTGAGTAAGGAGGGAGTAGCGGTGGATCCGGAGAAGACTGCAGCCGTGCGGGAGTGGCCTGTCCCCACCACAGTCAAAGATGTCCCGCTCCTTCTTGGGATTCGCGGGATATTACAGACGTTTTGTTAAGGGATTCTCCAAGATTGCGTTGCCACTGAATAACTTGCTTCAGGGTACGGGAGGGAAGAAGACAGCAGCCGTCACTTGGACACCGGACTGTCAAGCGGACATTTGAGAAACTCAAGGGGGTTCTCCTCCAGGCCCCTGTCCTGGCATATGCAGATTTTCAAGGCCCCCTTTCGTCTCTATACAGATGCAAGCTTCCAAGGCCTAGGGGCTGTGCTCTCCTCAGGTGCAGGAGGGGAAGGAAAGGGTGATCGCCTACGCAAGTCGCAGCCTCCAACCGGCGGAGCGGAACGATAGAAAACTATAGTTCCTTTAAACTGGAGTTGCTTGCCCTAAAGTGGGCGATCACAGATAAATTTAAGGATTACCTGTGGGGAGCAACGTTTAAAGTCTTCACGGAATAAACCGCCCCTTGACTCACCTCCAAGACGCAAATTTGGGAGCAACCGAGCAACGTTGGGGCGGCCCCAGTTGGCCAATTTCAATTTTGACATCAGCTACAGGCCTGGTCCTCCAACCAGATACGCGGATGCTCTGTCCCGAGTGCCTGTAGAGGTTGGTAGCCACCCTCGTTAATGCACAAGCCTGCCCCCAAAATTCAATAGAGGCAGACCCATAGCGTAACCTTGGAAGGGAACCATCCTTGAGGCCGATTGGCCCACCCTGCAGGAAGCAGACGCTGATCTTGGCATTGATCCGCCAGTGGAAGACCGAAGGTAGAACACAGCAGCGAGGTGAACGCTCAGTCCCCTTTCAGCCACTGGTCGGAGACTGCTTCGGGAGTGGGAACGCCTGCGGACTGTGCGAAGGATCCTAGTTCGGGCAAGCCTGGACCCAAATACAGGGACACCTATTGACCCCCAGCCGTGGTTGCCGACGGCTGCCCAGCGGGAGACCTGGGGTGCCTACCATCAGGCTCTTGGCCATGCACGAGGCCAGAGGATGGTGCAGGCCCTCAGAGGCCGAGTCTACTGGGATGGCATGGCTCGAGACTCGGGGAGGTGGGCAGGCGAATGTCAGCAGTGCGTGCTCGGCCATGCGGGACCACAGGTGAGAGCTCCCTTACACCCAGTGGTGAGTCAGTACCCATTCGAGATCCTGGCCCTGGATTACTTGTCACTCGGCTGCGGGTCAATGATGCATTTCCCTACATACTGGTAATTACTGACCTGTTTTTCCAGGTACGCCGGTGGCGGTCCCCACGAAGACCAGACGGCCCAGACCACCGTGAAGGCTCTCTGGCGGCACGTCATCCAACTTTTTGGTTGCCCCGAGCGCATCCTAACGGATCGGGGGGGTGCGTTTGAATCCGAGCTAGTGAGAGAGCTTTGCCGAGTGTACGGCTTGCACCAAGAGCCGGACGACCCCATACCACCCTCAAGGCAATGGGGCTTGTGAGCGGTTTAACCAGACCCTCTTGGGCTTGTTAAACACATTAGACCAGGAGGGCCAAGCACAATGGGTCGATCGCCTGCCATACCTGCTGCAGGCCTATAACAACACACCGCACAGCTCTACAGGTCTCACACCCTTCTATGTCCTCTATGGGAGGCATGCTCGGCTACCAGTAGACATGGCCCAGGGTATCTCCCTACCGCAACTACAGGGTAGTATGGACAGTTGGGTGGTACAGCACCGGAAGCAGTTGGTGGCAGCTTATCAGCAAGTGCAAGGGCATGCCCAACGGCGGCAAGACTGGGATCAGCGTCGCTACAACCGCAGGGCCAAGGCCCTCCCCTACTACCTGGAGAACGGGTGCTCTGCAAGAACTTTAGGCGGAGGGCCAGAGGGAAGTTGGGCCCTTTTTGGGTTCCAACGCCTTTTGTGGTGGTCTCCCAGCTTAACCGGGAACAACCTGTTTATGAGATTCGGCCAGAAGGCAAAGACGGACCCACACGCACCATCCACCGTAACAACCTGCGCCCCTGTCCTGGGGGCTGGACAATGGGACAGGGAAGAGGACCGACCCAGAGCGGCTGTGCAGAATGAGGTAGGGTTTTGCCTATTAATCTCCAATATAGCACAAGGCGCCCAGGTCCTACCCAAAACCAGACCAGACCGGGGTGGAAGTACAGGTAGCCGATCCAGTGGAACAAGGGGGTGATCTAGCAGAGGCAGCAGAGGCTGAGGGTCTTGTGCCTGTGCTCAGGCGCTCTGAAAGACCCAGCCGCGGGGTGCCTCCTGCAAGATTTGGGCATTAGCATGACGGATGGTCGGGACGACCATTGTTTAAGGGGGGAGGAGATTGCCTGTCAAGTGCCATGGGCCACTTCTGTGTGAGGTTGGCCAGAGTACGATGGTCGGGACGACCATTGTTAAAGGGGGGAGGAATGTCAAGTGCACTGTATATGTATATGTGTATGGTTTTATATGTGTATATTTATGTTTCTGCAAGTGCCGTCACTTAGAGACAATGATTCATCAGGGGGCTCTGTGTGTGTGTGTTGTGGACTGTGGATGAGATTCTTGACGAGTCTCTTTAACGTGACTGAAGAGACTTGCCTATGATTGACTGATGGCAATTGACTCTAATGAACTAATTGATGCCAGAGTGAACACGGGATGGGGATAGGTTGGTTCCTTTTATAAAAGAGCAATTGACAGATGGACGGGAGTCTTTGGGCAGGCGAGTGAGAAGCCACGTAATGGGAGCGGCCAGGGATAACACTGGAGTGACCGACGTCGGAGAGCGATCAACACAACGCAAGCTAAGTGTTTGATTAAGGAACGTCTGCACTGTTATTCCCCGCATTTGTTGCTTCTATAGCCGCTCGTGTAGTGGCGGAGTGTGCCCTGATTTCCGTGTTGTTTTTAGTGACTGGGAGACCGGCATCTGTCAAGGGCTACAACCAGGAAGTGGAGCGTGAGGACGAGCGACGGATGATTTGTCTTGCTACGCTCTCAACTCGTCTTGGAAAGGGAAGTAATAGTTCCAGCCTGCTAAATCCCTGCCGTGCCACGGTGTATCTGATCAGCTTGGTATAAGCCTAGCCGCGCACTGAGTTGCTGTGTTGTGCTTCCTTATTCATTGTAGCTTGGAGGCGGATCCTCAAGCCACTGTGCTGCCGTGACGACCAGGGTGCGTTCGCGGTGCTCCAGACTGCGCGATTCCATCTCCGCACAAACGTGACGTCACCGGTCTGGATCCCATGGACTGCAGACACTAATTGGCTATTGGCCAGTGGGTTGGTGGCTGCTTTGTGTGCTTTATATTTGTATTGTTTTATTTACTGGTCGGTAGAGGTCGCCGACCAGTACGGACTTATTTTATATTGTGCAGGACTGTTTATATGGGTCGGGCTGGGGGACATCAAGAACGGTTTACTGCCACCTGCTGACCTTAGGTTAATTGCCTTCCTGCCCCCTCTGGTGTGGAATGAATTCACTATGACATGGTTGCCTTGATGAATTGATGTGGATTTTATATACTTACTTCCATTGTGTGATGTGCCATTTGATGCTGTGTTGTGTCACTTAACTTGCTGTGGGTTGCATGATATTTATATACATTTATATTTATATGTAGGGGCAGAATTGGGTTCTTTAACTTTTGCCTGTTAGTTGGGGGATTAACTGCCGGTGTTGCCCTATTACATCAGTCTACCGTTTTACAGTCCTGTATTTACCTTGTGTTTGTTGAAATAAACCTTTGTGATAAATCTAGTCCATATGTGTGTTGCCTGTGTATGGGTGGATCTGGTTTATATTCTTTTGGAGAGTAACTCCACGGCACGACACCAGTGCTGTTTCTGCCCAGGTATTCCTGGACCAGCTCCTGCTGGTATCGCTGTTTCCTTTTTTGCCTTAACTTGTTTTATTGCTTCAGCATATGTCACCTTTTCCTCCACTTTAATTCGCTGAACCTCTGCTGCACGTTTATGCGCATCACACCCTTTATATGCAGCACTATGCTCGCCACCACAATTACAGCATCTAACCTTAGTACCTTGCTCACATTTACCATACTCATGATCCTCTCCTCCACACTTGCCACACCTCGCTTTCCCTCTACATATTGCTGCTACATGCCCAAATTTTTGACATTTAAAGCACCTGAGCGGTGGTGGGATGTACTCACGCACTTGGTAGCTCATGTAGCCTACCCTAATTCTCGTTGGTAATCTTTCCTCTCTCATGGACAACAGTATGGATAAACTCTCCTTCTTCACCCCGTCTTCGTTATACGTCAACCTCTTCACCCTTTCCACTCTAGCTCCCGTCACATTTCTCATAATCTCTTCGTTGGTCAACTCAGTTGAGACCCCTGTGATCACTCCTTGTACTATTCTTTTCCTCTCCCACAAAACACACTTGATTTTCTTCCCCTCCAAGGTTGTCATTTTAACCAAAAGGTCTTTTTGTCTGCTATCAACGCATGTAATGATTAAATTTCCATCTCTCAATGGCTTAACTGATACAGATCCTACAGCGTCGTGTAACGCTTTAGATATTTTCAGTGGGTTTAACGAACTTGGAGAATCAAACTGAAGTTTTACCTTTATTTCTTCCTGTTGTCTTATATTTTCGCTACGATTTTCCTCACCCGAATCCAGACCATCACTTGAACTATTACCACTATTTGTCCTTTTTTTCCTTTTTCCCTTCCTAGATATTACTTCCACCCATTTTCCAATGTTTGTTTCTCCCGCTTCCTCATCCTCCATCTCCTCACTCAATTCTGCTACCGCCAGTCCTTCCGGATTAGCCATTCCCCAATGAACTGCCGGCTCTACCCAACCCGACTCCGGCTGAATTCAACTGTAGTAGTTCGTAATACGAAAAGACTAAAGTTGACAAGTTACTGCCGTCAATACGTCATTCCTGAACGTACACCTTGGGCTACGGTATGCACCGTGTGACAAACAGTCACAACAGATATTACATCTCCCTTTTTCTAAAAAGTGAGTAAGGGATTGTTATCAACAGTTAACACACATTGACTCATTCCATTCCATGAGATTATCAAATATAGCTATATACAGTATTACATTCACAGGGTATTAAAGGTAAGTATAAAACATTCATATTTCATTCAACATATTTCAGGAGGTAGCTGCAAGAACAAAGCAGATTAGTGCAAACAGCTAAAAAAGTGGAAACTTCCTTTTTCTTTTCACAGGTCACATTTCAGGAACAGGTAAGTATTTTCTTTTCCTTTACATTTTTTTTTCTAGGGCAGCGATCCGCCTACACCCTTTTACACATAATTTACAAGTCAAGAACTTGTCTTGGTTTGATTGTGCGACCTGACCGTGTGGTGTCGCCAGTCTGATCGTCTCTGTCTGGAGGTTCAGCAGTCTCTTGCTGATGGGCCTGTGTGTTGTAAGCAGTGTTGATCTCCTTGCTTACACGGAGGTGTCGCCGGTTGCGTCGGTAGGTTTGACCCTCTCCGGCTTGGATGTGGTAGCTCCTGTCTGTGTGTGCAGGATGCATCACTGTTGCAGGTCTCCAGGATCCATCCTCCTGCCGGAAACGGATTGGTGCGCCTGTGGGCAGCTGGGGCAGGGGTTTGGCCGACCTGTTGTAGTATGCCTGCTGACGTTGTTGGCATACCTCTCTCCTTTCGTGTACAGCCTGTTGACTGGCGATCTGTGGCTGCAGGTGCTTGGCTGTTGCTGGCAGGATGGACCATCAGTAGCTGAGCTGGTGATTTCAGGTTGTCTACTGGCGTGTTGCGGTACTCCAGCAGGCTCAGGTATGGGTCTTTGTTCTCTGCTTTGGCTTTATCCAGGATGCTTTTGGCTGTCTGGACAGTTTTTTTCCGCCAAACCGTTGCTCTGCGGGTAGTGGGGGCTTGTGGTGGTGTGAGTGAAACCCCATGACTCTGCAAAGAGACGAAACTCACCCGAGCTGTAGCACGGACCATTGTCGCTGATGATGGACTCGGGGATCCTGTGTCGAGCCATTGCTGCTTTCAGTTTCATGATGACAGCTGATGAGGTGCAACTGGAGAGCTTCTCCAGCTTGAAGAACCTGGAGTAGTAGTCTACGATGACAATGAAGTCCTGTGAGTTCCATGTGAATAGATCTGTGCCTATCACTTGCCACGGCCGCTCGGGTATGGCGTGTGACTTCATTGGCTCTTTGGGGTTTGCGTTGCGGCACTCTTGGCATATGCTGCAGGCTGCTACAGCCTCTTCGATCTGCTTGCCCATGCCAGGCCAGACCAGAAGAGTAAGTCTTTTGAACGGTATTTGTTCTTTTCCATACCGAGGTGGCTGGCGTGTACGCGTCGTATCATGTCCTCCCAGAGCTTTTGGAGGACGATGATCCTCTCACCCTTAAACAACATGCCGTCCATCTGTGAGATTTCCTCTCTATGGTTCCAGTATTCCTGGATGCTTGGTGGGCACTGTTTCCTTGTGTCTGGCCAGCCAGTGAGTGTGGCTCTTCTTAGCGCGGCGAGCTCTGCATCTTGAGCAGTTTCATGTTTGATTTCTGTGAGCCTCGTGTCGCTCGCGGGCAAGCTGTTGAGAACCGTGTGTACTTGGGCCTCCATCCCTTCCTGCAGGGCACGGTCCTGGTATTCGATTGACTTACGTGAAAGCGTGTCGGCCACCGGTATCTCCTTACCAGGGCGGTGCAGGATGTGGATGTCATATTTTTGTAGCTGGAGAATCATCCGCTGTAGACGGGGTGGTGCGGCCGCCAGCGGCTTCTTCAGTATTGCCTCCAGGGGCTTGTGGTCTGATTCCACAATCACTCTCCTCCCGTACATGTATTCATGGAAGCGCTTGCATCCAAACACCACAGCGTAGAGCTCCTTCTCTATCTGTGCATAGTTTTCATCCGTGCTGTTCAGTGATTTGGATGCGTATGCTATTGGTTTCCTTCCTGGAGCCCCTAGGCCGCTTTTCGAGGCGTCGACTTGGAGTCGTAGCTCCTTTTGTGGGTCGAAGTACGACAGGACTGGGCCTGGGTGCTGTGTGATGAGGTTCTTCATGTCTTGGAATGCTTTATCATGGTTTGCGTCCCATGCAAACTCGCTGTCTTGTTTCAGAAGTTGCCTGAGAGGTGAGTTTACCTGTGAGAGATGTGGAGCGAATCTGGAGAGGTAATTAATCATGCCGAGGACCGTCTCCAACTCTGCCTTGCTCTGCGGGGGTTGCATCTCCCTGATCGCCTTCACCTTGTTAGGATCTGGTTTGATGCCGTCTCGTGAAAGTGTGTGTCCGAAGTAGCTTACCTCGGTCAAGCCTATGCGGCACTTGTCAGGGTTGAGCCTCACCCCTCGCTCCCGTGTGCGGTCCAGCATCGCTTGGAGGCGCTGGTCATGCCGCGTTTATAGGGGGCAAGGGCAGAAGATTTGTGGTCCATTTTACGTCCATCATTACTCTTCGTAACGTAGATAATGACTTCTGGTTGGGTAACCCAACCAAGCCTCGTTTTCGTGTCCAATATGGCCTCGTGTGAATAAGGCGAATTGGGCTGTGATTATGGGGCGTGTTTCAACCGAACCAGGGTATTGGCACGCATAGTATTTCTGTTACCAATGACCAGCTTGGTGGAGGAGTTGAAATGCTATTAATCTAGAATTAATCATTTTTATAGCGTCAATAACTATTTCAATTGTCTGTAGGTGCTTTCCCATGCCCCATACAGATACAGATGTAACGGACTCTAACCAGCCCGCTACAATAATTATAAATAAAATGTCTCTGGGTGGTCAAAAGAACATGCAGCGGAGTCGTGGACGTTATCTGTCACCACTTTATTGCACCTGCAACACAGCAGTAAAGGGCGATCACACACACGAGGGTAACACAATGCTGGTATCCCTTTAACAGACTTTCAAGCAAGGGCTAACAAATTAAATGTACGTAGGCTACCATAGGCCAACCACCGTTACATACATTATAGCCTACCGTGTACAACACTAGTAGTCAAACACTGTGATCGTATAGTGTATTAAATGTTAATGATAAAAATGCAACCATAGACAGATTATAAGTATAAGTATTCACACCACACTCAGGCTCAACATACCTGCAACACAGCAGTAAAGGGCGATCACACACACACGAGGGTAACACAATGCTGGTATCTACAACAATGAATTAGCCAGTTAGCACCCACTTAATGGCTAGACAACATTTACAACTTGCACGTATTTAACGCCGCTAATTTGCATATTTAACGCAATTCAAATAGCGGAGGTGATAAACGACAATCTTATTTAACAAAAAAAACTCACATCATGGAAAACTTTGAAAAATACACAATACTAATTCATTTTGTTAACGGAGGATTAAAGAAACCCAGCTTACCCCTTTAACAGACTTTCAAGCAAGGGAAAGTCTTGAGGTGTGTCACACCAATTATCGCCCCTTTAGCAACAACACTGAACCCAGTAGTGGAACCAACAAAAAATATATACATATATACAGAGATTTGGGGAAGTTCATAAAAGGCACGAAACATTATTTTTCGCATTGTTACACAGAGACAAATCATTTTGTTGGTTGAACAAATAGATGTGTGTGTGAGAGAAAGAGGGAGATACTCTTTGTTTGTTTGTATGTATGTGTGTGTGTTGTGTTTGTGCGTGTGTGAGAGAGATGAGAGACCTAGGCTATACATGTAAGCTGGTATTATTGATATTTGGAAGTCTGGGGCATGTCCATAAGCTTTCGGTCAGTGGGCTACGACTGTGTGTGTGTGTGTGTGTGTGTGCTAACACACTTTACCTGGTTGTCTCTTCACAGGAAGCGCTGCTGTAAACTCACTGGGCAGTGTACTGAGTTTAAGGATAGGGACCTGAGCTGTAACAAACAGGCGGAGATTAAAATGAAGTCCAGCGTTGAGAAACAACCTGATGAGTCTCCATCAGAACTCTGGGAAACAAACTGTGTTTTAATTTGAGCTCCCATCACTAACTAACCCTAACTATTAACCCTAACCATCCCATAGTAACCCACTTTAGCTCCATTCCAGCTCAGGATCAGTAGATTGCTTATTGCTGTCAGTCATTGTCATGGTTACGAGTGTCAGTCATTGTATTTTGTCATGATTATGTCATGATTAAGAGTCAGTCATTGTCATGGTTAAGAGTCAGTCATTGTCATGGTTACGAGTCATTCATTGTCATGGTTACGAGTCAGTCATTGTCATGATTACGAGTCATTCATTGTCATGGTTACGAGTCATTAATTGTCATGGTTACGAGTCAGTCATTGTCATGGTTACGAGTCATTAATTGTCATGGTTACGAGTCAGTCATTGTCATGGTTACGAGTCATTAATTGTCATGGTTACGAGTCAGTCATTGTCATGGTTACGAGTCAGTCATCGTCATGATAAGGGCCTCTACTCCCCATATAAGGGCCTCTACTCCTCATATAAGGGCCTCTACTCCCCATATAAGGGCCTCTACTCCCCATATAAGGGCCTCATATAAGGGCCTCTACTCCCCATATAAGGTCCACACACACACACACACACTCCTCATATAAGGGCCCCTACTCCCCTCCTCTCTTTATCTTCCTCTCAGCCATACACACACACACACACACACACACACACACTCCCCATATAAGGGCCTCTACTCCCCTCCTCTCTTCATCTCCCTCTCAGCTGGTCTGTCTGCCTCTCTTTTTTCTTTCCCTGACCTCCCGATGTTCCAGTCTGTTTTTGGCTAGTCTGTCTGCTCATAAGGACACACTCCCCCTCTAGCAGTGAACACACACACACATGAGCACTCACACACGCATCTCCACACACACACATGCACTCGCATACACATAAGCACACACACACACACACATGAGCACACACACATGCATCTCCACACACATGCACTCGCATACACATAAGCACACACACACACTTCTCCACACACACACATGCATACACATAGGCACACACACACACACATCTCCACGCACACACATACACACACATAAACACACACAAACACACACACACGCATCTCCACAAACACACACGCATTTCCACACACACACACACACACACATTAGCATTCACACACACACTTCTCCAAACACACACATGCATACACATAGGCACACACACACGCATCTCCACACACACAAATAAACACACATAAGCACACACACACACATGAGTACACACACATGCATCTCCACACACATGCACTCGCATGCACATAAGCACACACACACATGCATCTACACACACATGCACTCGCATACACATAGGCACACACACACACACTTCTCCACACACACACATACACATAGGCACACACACACATAGAGAGGGATGGTGAGAGAGAAAGAGTGTGTGTATGTGTGTGAGAGAGGGGAGGGGGGGGTAGAGAGAGAGAGAGAGGGATGGTTAGAGAGAGAGAGAGAGGGATGTGTGAGAGAGAGAGAGAGAGAGAGAGGGATGGTTAGAGAGAGAGAGAGAGAGGGATGTGTGAGAGAGAGAGAGAGAGAGGGATGTGTGAGAGAGAGAGAGAAAGAGAGAAGGATGGAGAGAGAGAGAGAGAGAGAGAGAGAGAGACACTGAGACACTGTAGACTGTCATTATGTTCATTTCCGTGGATATTTTCCATGTTGGAAACTCCATATCTCCGGACCTCAGATCCTATTTGTTGTAATATATCTTAAATGCATCCCGTTCGACTTCAGTTTTACATGCAGTTTAAAATGCGTGTGTTTGTGGTCAGTGAATTTGCACACACACACTCACGCACACACAAACACACACACACTCACACATGCACATAGAGAGAATCTGCTGTCTTTAAAACCTGTTGCCGTCTTAAGCCCTATCGGCAACCCAACCTCGAGGCCACAATTGGCCTAATTTAGCTCAAGGATATACGTGATCCTCCACGCCATTGGATCGACGTCCTGTCCATCATCCTCAATGGCGTGACGTCTCCGCCTGCCTCCGCGAAGCAGCGGAACAGCACGCGCACGCAGTCCAGCGCGAGCAGTAGAAGGCGGTTTCAGCGCACGGGCTGGCAGAGCGCTAAAACCATTCTCACAGGCACACACACACACACACACGCTCACAGGCGGCTGATAAAAGAACACCTGCAGGTGTACACGAGCCAAACCATGTCGAACTCCAGGAAATTCTTCGAGAGCCTGACGGGGGCCGGGAAGTCCATCGCTGTGCTGACCAGTGGCGGGGATGCTCAAGGTAGGAGCGAACACACACACACACACACACACACACGCGCGTCTCACTCTCTCACCAGTGGCGGGGATGCTCAGGGTAGGAGCGGCCCGTCTCACTCGCGCACTAACAGGTGGAGCTCGCACTTCAAGTCAAGTCGGCGTCTGGGAATTTGACAAGTTGAATCAAAGAAAAGCGTTAACTTTTTTGTATATTTTATATGTATCGCTCTACTCTTGTGGTTGCAAATGTGTAAGACGCAACAGGTGACAGCTTTACCGTCAGCGGAAAACTTCATTCAGGAGCGCAAAAATAGAATATACCCTCAGAATAAGCTATTTATTTCGCCCGCTTGAAACAATAGCTTCTCTTGGGATTTCTTACTTCATAAACAAAATAATATATACAGTAAATACGGTGTACCCAAAACACAACCTTCAATAGATAAAACCATTAAGTGATATACTGGTCTGTATCACACATTGGCACGTAGTCCAGGTGTCTTAATGGGATTAGTGTGATTGGCGCGCGAAAACGTTAGGCAGAGCTCGTGAAGCTGTACTGCAGTGATATCACTCCTGGGTTTCACACACACACACACATCCGTCAGCGCGCATTACCGTCACGTGCAACATGAATATAACGGTGCAATCCTGCATTTCACGTGCGATTTTATGCCTCTCCAACGCGTGGCAATTTTATTTGGAATATGCGCTCAGGGTTCTTTTCCAGCCTCACGTTTCATGCTTAAAATAACGACCAACGGCATGCGCGCATCTTATCGTGCATTCATAAGGGCCCTCGAGCCAAGCCTCAC
>NC_045176.1:76952-101952 GCF_900700415.2 Clupea harengus | reverse complement strand
CTCGAACACACACACACACACGTAACGACTCTTTTCAACATTGTTTATCTGCATCAATTCAGAGTCTGAGGTCTTGTCTTCCCATGCACTGCAGGTTGGATGTGCCCGCCTGCACCTTGATCACACACACACACACACCACACACACACACCCCCCCCCCCCCCCCCCCCCCCCCACACACACACACACACACACACACACACACACACACACATGGTTTAGTGGTAAACCTTGGTAGGTTAACTCAGAGTAAGGCTATTTCTACATGGAGACTGGATTGCCTGAATCCGGATTTATTTTTGGGATCCGGTACCTTTTTTTATTGCGTTTACACGGAAACGCTGGAGCGGAGCGGAGTGGTTGAATCCGCTGTAAAGACGTCATGGAGCATGCGCATAAAGTGACAGAAGACAGAAGTCCAGATCAAACTAGCAATCTTCCGATTGCTGAACGACTTCTCTACCACCTGAAATCAGTGTTACCACAGCACTCAAACAGGACGAGTTAGAATCGCGCACTTCGCCGTAACCCTCGTTTGTGTTAAGTCTATAATACAAATCTTTTCACGTCAGATTTGCTCATATAGGCTATTGCTGACACTTTTAAAAACTGGTTTTGAACAATGGTCTGATGCAAATAGATTAAACAGTGATAGATTAAAGTGTGGCTTGTTAATGTTATCCCTTTCCTAACCAGCTTCTTAACAACATCGATTTGGTTTATGTTGTTGCTGTAATGAAGTCACGCAGCGGGGTTAATTAGGGTTCAGGCTGAGGTTGCGAGGCGGGGCGTGGGGCGTTCACGTGGGGTAATGACATCATCGGGTTAGAAAGTGTGCGGATCGGGCGACCACACGAACACCGATCCACTGGCGGGTTCGAATCGATCCACCTCTGGAGACCGGATTCAAAAGGTTGCGGATTCAGTGACCCAATCCGCCGGGTTCGTGTGGACGAGAGGCCGATCTGACAACATTTCTTTCCGGATTCAGGCAATCCGGGTTCCGTGTGGACGTGCCCTAAGTGTTAAACCTGGTTAGGTTCACCCGTGTGGACGTGCCCTAAGTGTTAAACCTGGTTAGGTTCACCCGTGTGGACGTGCCCTAAGTGTTAAACCTGGTTAGGTTCACCCGTGTGGACATGCCCTAAGTGTTAAACCTGGTTAGGTTCACCCGTGTGGACGTGCCCTAAGTGTTAAACCCGGTTAGGTTCACCCGTGTGGACATGCCCTAAGTGTTAAACCTGGTTAGGTTCACCCGTGTGGACGTGCCCTAAGTGTTAAACCTGGTTAGGTTCACTCAGAGTTGAAATCAAATATCACAAACATTTGGCCAGAACGCTGGACCTCACCTGAAAACACACATTATCAACCAGCTGCTCTTCAACACAGAATCTCTTCATCCCTATCCTCATCATCCTCCCTCTCTCTCTCTCCTCCCTCTCTCCTTAATTTCTCCACTCCTCCCCTTCATCTCTCTCTCCCCTCCTTCATCATCCTCCCTCTCCTCCCTCTCTCCTTCATCCTCCCTCTCTCCTCTCCTTCATCATCCCTCTCTCCTCTCCTTCATCCTCCCTCTCTCCTCTCCTTCATCCTCCCTCTCTCCTCTCCTTCATCCTCCCTCTCTCCTCTCCTTCATCCTCCCTCTCTCCTCTCCTTCATCATCCCTCTCTCCTCTCCTTCATCCTCCCTCTCTCCTCTCCTTCATCCTCCCTCTCTCCTCCCCTTCATCATCCCTCTCTCCTCTCCCCCATCTCTCCTCTACCCTATATCTGTTTTCCTCTCTTTCCTCCACCTCTCTCATCATCATCATCATCATCCCCCTCTCATTCCTCTCCTTCACTCATAATGGGATGGTCTATCTCTCGTGTGTGTGTGTGTGTGTGTGTGTGTGATCTATGTCTCTCTCTCTCTCTCTCTCGTGTGTGTGTTTGTGTGTTCGTGTGCGTGTATGCATGTTTGTGTGCATGTGCGCGTGTGTGTGTACGCATGGGCGTGTGTGTATGCATGGGCGTGTGTGTGCGTGTGTGTGTGTGTGCATGGGCGTGTGTGAGTGCATGTGTGTGTGTGTATGCATGTGTGTGTGTTCTCTCTCTTGATGGGCAGACAGAGAGGCCTGGGAAGGAGAGCAAAGTGTGATGTCATAGCTCACACCCTTTTCCCTAAACACTTGAACACACAGTGTGTCTGTTGGAGTGTGTGTGTGTGTGTGTGTCTATCTGAAGACACAGATATGGCCTCCATGATGTCCTTTAAGACACAACTAGGCTTTGTCAGTAATCTGTTATGCCCTGAGAAACTGTCCATTAAGTCAGTCTTCACACACTCGACCAAACCTCGAAACGCTCAAACCTTCTAAGATGGTCTGACAGTGGATCTGTGTGTGTGTGTGTGTGTGTGTGTGTGTGTATGTTACTCAACCCAAAATGAGTAGTCAAGCTGTTGTTTTGTTGACTAACATGAAGTTAGTGTCAAACTTTAACATTATTTTAGTCCAACTTATTTTTTCACGTTTAAAACAGACAACCCGCGATGACAGGGGTTCATCCACCTCCAGTATTTCGTAAGGCTGAACCGAAGGTGTAGTTACCTCGCAAGCTAACATTAACTTCCCTGTTGAACTAGATAGACCCCTGAGCTGGACTTGACTTGTTCTGGTTTCAGGAGTTCACGGTGCGCTAGTTAGCTGTTTTCTTGTTAACGTTACCCAATGGAAGCTAGTAAACTGGAGATGTTACGAGTTTTTCTGTATAAATATGCTGTTTCTGTATAACAGAAAATGGATAGCTCATATTGCCAAGCTGGTGTTTACGTCATCTTGGTCTTCCTTTACAACTCTTATGCTAAGTTAGCTCGCTAACTATTTCGGAAAAGATAACATTGGTGCATCGCTCGTAGCGGCCTGCCTAGCTATACGAGGTATTTTAACCATCGCTAAGCTTACATGCAGCCAGCAATGAAAACTATCTACAGTCAGCTGATTTAAAAATGTATGGTAGTCCACAATTTAGACCTGACGTGGCAAGCAGCACGGACAGTAACATTAGCTAGCGGAGTTAACGTAATTGCTCCTGTTAGACAGATATCCCGGCTAGCTAGTTCGTTAGCTAAGCGGCCAACAACTACAGACAGGTCTATCTAGATTGTCAGAACGGGTGTTTAGAAGACTCTGAACGCGGTCTGTCAGTCATCAGCTGAGATCTGTTTATGTGGGTCGCCAGTAACGTTAACTAGCTAGCTTCGTCTGGTGTGGGCGCGTAACTTAGCTCGGCAGCAGCTGGGCGGACGGGCACTGCCCCTGTCATCCCAGCCCCACAGCTAAGACACCCACACACAGTAACATTACCTCGCACAGACACAAATGCAACACGACCAACTTACCGCAAGGACAACTGTATCTTCGTCTTGGAATTTGGCGACATACTTGTCACCTCTTGACACCTCCGAACTATTCAAGGGCCTGAAACGGCACATCACTTTAATTGTGCACTCCGCCGGGTCGGCCATCTTCCACGGTCGCGGGATGGAAAACTTGCAGTTCTCGAGAAGTAAACTTCTGACAGAGGCAGCGGTCTGTCGGAAGCACTACAGTGCGCCCCCCTTTATCCAGCAGATCATAAAACGATTATCGTAGGGTTCGTCCGTACAACTAGTCCGCTCTGTTTAGAAGATCCTGGGGAATTAACTTACTTCCCTTCCAATATGGCAGCCATGGCGCCGGGTGGCGGATCACTGGCTCGGTCAGCCCTCGGCGTGTGTCGGTAGGCTTCGAATGCAGGATGACGTCACCCTTTTTGCTTCCACTAGCCCCAACACAACGGTGTCGTTAAACCTAAGATCCTGAACAGTGTCTAGCTAACATTAGCAAAACACACCAGTTTCAAAACTATGATGTCACTGCTAGTTTTTTTTTAATTAACTGAATTAAATCTGTTCTATTCTATAGATTCTATTCTATTGTTTTGGGGCTATATAAATCAATTTTAATTGAATTGGTTACAAATTATGCTACATTGTAACTATTAACTCAACTGTGTGACAAAAAACATAATCTAACCTGTCTGATAATACTGATGCCAAAGGAGGCACACACGAACTACAGGTGTACACACATAGGCTATACACTTACATGGACACACAACACAACACAACACAACACAACGCAACGCAACACAACACTTGCATGCAGTCACATTCTACACATTTAGCTAATATGTATAGAGGCATTCACTCACAAAGCCACATACTGACACACACACACACACACACACACACACACACACACACACACTTTAGTCTCTTATGGCTCTCTCGGAGTGCCACAGGGTGATGCATGCTGCAAACACTGACTGGAGTAATGCTCCGTTCTCATTGGAGTAGATGACTGGAGTAATGCTCCGTTCTCATTGGAGTAGGTGACTGGAGTAATGCTCCGTTCTCATTGGAGTACCCTGGAGTAATGCTCCGTTCTCATTGGAGTACCTGACTGGAGCAATGCTCCGTTCTCATTGGAGTATTCTGTATTTCTAGAAAGCGCAGATGAACCACTGTACCAACAAACATCAGTGGACTTGTAGCTCCCCCCGGTTCAATGACAACTTGAGAATTCTTTTTACTGGCAATTTATTGTATGTACAACACACATAAAGTCTTGCTTTGCCGTGAGAACTAAAAAGACATAAAACATATGAATTGACACACTACACAAAGAAACATATAGCTAAACGTAATATAAACTTAAATGACATATACACATACCTCATTGGCCGCACAACCAAAGGGAGTAGGTGAAACTTGTTGTCATTTTCTTAGCTTTTTTTTATCTTAAACTTTAATTTCTTAACTATCAATGAGCACTAATGATGCTGATGTTGTATGAGCATGCTACACAGGACTGCCGTGGCTGCCACCTGCTTGGTCAAGTGTGTGTCATCAAAAAAGACTCCCCAGTGCAACACATACCAATTCCTACACTTGAACATCAGTAATACCGTAATGACAGTAATAATGGGCAAATGTACATTACCTCAACAGTATGCATAAAATTAAATTTCAAGAAAATGTGTTTATTAAAATAATAACACAAAAACTCTCTGGCAGTTACAGGACTGTTTTGTGTACCAACAAACAGCAGTGGTGTTTTTAATCTGTGTACAAACAAACACCAGTGGACTGTTTTAATCTGTGTACCAACAAACAGCAGTGGACTGTTTTAATCTGTGTACAAACAAACACCAGTGGACTGAGCTAGTCAACATATAGCGGGTTCCCCATTGAGGCTCAGAGCTCCCACCAGGAGATCCGACCAACACACACAGAATGAACACACACAGAATGAACACACACAGAATGACCAACACACACAGAATGACCAACACACACAGAATGAACACACACAGAATGACCAACACACACAGAATGACCAACACACACAGAATGACCAACACACACAGAATGAACACACACAGAATGAACACACACAGAATGACCAACACACACAGAATGACCAACACACACAGAATGAACACACACAGAATGACCAACACACACAGAATGACCAACACACACAGAATGACCAACACACACAGAATGAACAGACACAGAATGAACACACACAGAATGACCAACACACACAGAATGACCAACACACACAGGATGAACACACACAGAATGACCAACACACACAGAATGACCAACACACACAGAATGAACAGACACAGAATGAACACAGACACAGAATGAACACACACAGAATGAACACACACAGAATGAACAGACACAGAATGAACACAGACACAGGATGAACACAGACACAGGATGAACACAGACACAGGATGAACACAGACACAGAATGAACACACACAGAATGAACAGACACAGATTGAACACAGACACAGAATGAACACACACAGAATGAACACAGACACAGGATGAACACAGACACAGAATGAACACAGACACAGAATGAACACAGACACAGGATGAACACAGACACAGGATGACCAACAGACACATACACACACAGCATCTAACACCAGCACAGACACACACACACACACACACACACACACACACACACACACACACACAGCATCTAACACCAGACCAGACAGACACACACAATGTCTGATACTAGCTCATGTGATCGCACTGTAAGAAATCGCAGTCAAAATGGGTTCTTTATTAGAAGGATGAAATAAGATAAACCTGGAAAGTCTCTCTCTCTCTCTCTCTCTCACATACACACACACACACACACACACACACAAAGTTTCTTTTAATAAAAGTCACTTTAGGGCCTTTGACTGCAGGGCGGAGTCTCTTCCTGAGTCATGCTTTAGTGTGTGTGTGTGTGTGTGTGTGTGTGTGTGTGTGGGTGTGTGTGTGTGTGTGTGTGTGTGTGTGTGTGTGTGTGTGTGCAGTGAGCTATTATGTTATTTATGGTGCCTGAGGTCAGCCTTCGATCATGTTTTCCCATCCCATGGCTACTGTTGTCAAGGGAAACACAAGCTCAGAGTGAGATAATAATGAGTCTATATGGTGCACACCAGCTTCATGCACAGCCCACGCACGCACGCACGCACGCACGCACGCACGCACGCACGCACGCACGCACGCACGCACGCACACAGAAGCAGTTTTTACCCCCAGGCTGCAAGGTTTCTGAATCAGCAACACTGAACAGTCGCCATCACCTTGTACTTCACACTCATACAAATACACTTGCTACGTATATATATGTATATATATATGCACATATTATTATTTAATTTAATATTCCCCACCCTGGAAACTGCCCTTCGTGTATTTCAAACTGTTGTTACTTGTTATATGTTATATGTTATAGTGTTGTATGTTATTTTTGGTATATGTTATTTTGTTACCTGTTGTATGCTGTCTACTGCGTATATGTTGGCTGCCAAGTCGTAAGAATTTCGCTGCGCTGAAGCAATTTCGGTGTGCGATAATAAACACTTTGACTTTGACATTTATGAAGAAACACTGCCATCTAGTGGACATGGTGTCCATCTGTCACACATATCACTAGAGCAGTGGTTCTTAACCTTATTGGAGGTACTGAACCCTGCAAGCTTCATCAGTGCATTCACCGAACCCTTCGTAATTGGAAAAATAAAATATGATTTCTTCAAAACAGATGTACATATAAAAACGGCCTGACATTGCTAGTGTGAACCGGGCTATACTGTGTGTGTCTTGACCCCTACCGAACCCCTCAGAGTGACTCAACGAACCCCTGGTTAAGAACCACTGCACTAGAGCATCCATCTATCAGTAGACTGCCATCTAGTGGCCATCCAGCAGTAGACAGTCAGTGTTTTGTTGTACGTTGCACACTGGCAGATCAGAAAACTTGATGGACCTGATGTAGACTTAAAGAGTCCACACACAAACTCACACACACAAACTCACACACACACGCACAAGCACACGCACACGCACACGCACACGCACACGCACACGCACACGCACACGCACACACACACACACACACACACATGTGTGTCTGTGTGTGTGTTTAGTTTGTGTGTGTGTATAGGTGTGTTTGTGTGTATGTGTGTGTGTGCGTGTGTGTGTGTTTTGAATGGCTATCTATGTTATATAGATATATAGAGATATAGATATAGATAGATAGATATAACACAACACAACTATTCAACTGCATGAAAACTGACAGATAGAGAGAGAGATATATATAGAGATAGATAAAGAGAGAGAGAGAGATAGAGATATAGAGATAGATAGATAGATAGAGAGAAAGAGAGAAAGAGAGAGATAGAGAGAGATAGATAGAGAGAGAGATAGAGAGATATAGATAGATAGATAGATAGATAGATAGAGATAGATAGATAGAGAGAGAGATATATATATATATAGAGAGAGAGAGATAGAGAGATAGATAGAGAGAGAGAGAGAGAGATAGAGATAGATAGATAGAGAGAGAGAGATATAGAGATAGATAGATAGAGAGAGATATAGAGATAGATAGATAGAGAGAGAGATATATATATGTAGAGATAGATAGATAGAGAGAAAGAAAGAAAGAAAGATAGTTCTGACATATCCATCAAACCCTTGATGTTCAACAAGCGCTGTGTCCCAGTCAGCTCCTCTGTACACACATGTGGATGGTTGTTGTGTCCCAGTCAGCTCCTCTCCCCTACATACCTGTGGATGGTTGTTGTCTAACCCTCACCTGTACACACCTGTGGATAGTTGTTGTCTACTCCTCACCTGTACACACCTGTGGATAGTTGTTGTCTACTCCTCACCTGTACACACCTGTGGATAGTTGTTGTCTACTCCTCACCTGTACACACCTGTGGATAGTTGTTGTCTACTCCTCACCTGTACACACCTGTGGATAGTTGTTGTCTACTCCTCACCTGTACACACCTGTGGATAGTTGTTGTCTACTCCTCACCTGTACATACCTGTGGATGGATGTTGTGTCCCAGTCAGCTCCTCTCCCCTACATACCTGTGGATGGTTGTTGTGTCGCTCTGCCTCCTCTGGTGTGAGTTACATCTGGTTTGGCTCCCCCTACTGGTCGCCTGCGTTACTAGATTATTAACCGATTACTGTCTGGACTGCCCCCGGACATTTTCACCTCCACCTGTTACAGACCTGGGTCAGGCTCATGGACAAGTTAATATAATTAAAAGATAATTATTTTATTATTTCATGTAGTGTAGTTATTGAAAATGTACAAATGTGTGTGTTCATGTTCATTTTGTTTGTGTACTAGTGTGTGTGTGTGTGTGTGTGTGTGTGTGTGTGTGTGTGTGTGTGTGTGTGTGTGTGTGTGTGTGTGTGTGTGTGTGTGTTCAGTATCTCAACTGACAGAGCAGGGGGCTTGTGTATGTGTGTGACTGTGCATGTGTTTGAGTGTGTGTGTGTGTGTGTGTGTCTAATCCCAATCTTATCTGCTTTCGGCTCCCTCAACCGGCACGGGCCTTGGCCAAGGCCGTTGCTGGAACAACAACTCCCCTGAAGATTGCTGTAGTGAGACTCTTTTATTCCCTTCCCCCTTTCCACAGACACCTGTGGATTGTTGTCTCTGTCTGGGACCTGATCAAGGCTGTCTCCATGGCAACGACAATCTTGCGAACTGAGAATCTGTCTGATTGTGGCCTGGGGGAAGGAACAACCCAGGCCTACTCATACATGAACTTTACATACATACACACACACGTACATACTACTCACAGATATGCATTCACTCCCCCCACCCCCCACCCCCCATCCCACGCCTTCGCCTGCTTCATACCCCCAGTGTGACAGGACGGGGTCTGTGACTGGCGCTGTAATGGCTGTCGGACCAGCTGGCTGCTTGTCTGTCTTACCTTCTTCGCCCCAGATCACCTTAGATCGCTTAGATCACCCAGTCTTTGGCTGACCTCCACCCCCCCCCCCCCCTCTCCTTGCAAGTCATGTTTAAAATGTATGTGCTTATGTGCTGAGGTGTGTTTTTTTTATGCTACCACACTGTACTCCTCTAGGAGCATAGTCTGGGGGTTGTCTTTTTTCTCCTCTCTCCCCTCATGCTGTAATCTTTCATCCTCTCTTTACATTTCGTTGCCTCTGTACCTGTACTCTGTGCAATGACAATAAATTGAATCCAATCCAATCCAAAAATCCAAAATGATTGGAAAAAACTGTAATATGGCCTAAATAAATACATATCGCTAACGCCAATTCTTTCTTTTCTATTCTTTTGATATCAACATCAAACCCACCCCTCCTTGTGACCAGAGTTACTGTAAGCGCCAGCAAATTTCACAGAAATCACGTGAGACACAGTTGTGTATAAAACACCACCCATCCGCTTTTGAGTCAGAAGGTGGAAGGACACACATACACACACTGCTGCATATCTGAGGTAAGATATTCACACACACACACACACACACACACACACACACACACACACACACACACACACACACACACACACACACACACACACACACACATACACACACACACACACACACACACACACACACACACACACACACACACACACACACACACACACACACACACATACACACACACACATACACACACACACACACACACACACACACACACACACACACACACACACACACACACACACACACACACACACCTGCATATTCTTTAACAATAAAATACAAAGTGTAATGGAATAAATGCAGCCTACGTTCGGACGTTCTATGTTCGCCCTTAGAATCCAAAATATGCGGAACTGTATTCAGTTAGTTACAATTAAAATCGGTGAATATCAAAGTTACATTGATCACTCGAAGGCATTACTTTTTCAATCATCATGTGTAGGCTATTCCAACACGGGGCTCCCAGACAACAGATGTGTTGCGTGTTGCCATTGTGCTTGCACTAAGGGGGTTTCAGGCTCTGGGCTCTGTAAAGCGCCTAGAGACAATTGTATTGTTATGGGGCTATATAAATAAAATTGAATTGAATTGAATTGAATTGAATGTGTGATGGCATCAGAATGTTCAAGGTTAAGTTCAAAGTTTCAGGTTGTTTCTCAATCTTGGGTAGGGCTACTTATTTTTCAAAAGCATAGTGAACTTGACCTTGAAGAAAGTTGCAGAGTCACTTGACGATGCACTCCCTTGCAAACTCTGTGTCTTTGTTCTGGAAAGAGAGTCATTTCATTGGTCTTTTTCCCCCCCTCTCAAAAATATATAATTTAACACACCAACACCACTGTAGTACAATCACTCTACATCATTTGCAGGCAAAATACCACATTACACTTTTTAAAATTAGCATTATGTTGCAATACATATGTTTTCTTCTGGAATAAATGTTCTTGCTTGATCAATGGCTTCTTCAGTCTATTGCCTATCATCCCTACTCTTTTTCCAGACAGCTTCAAAAGCCCCAAGGTGTGTGTGTCAAGCTGAGACAGGAATCTTGATTGGAGAGGCATTGTTGTAATTCACTCTGCATTTATCTGAAAGCACACAGTCAAAGATATATAATAGCCTACATTGTACAGCTACAATACATGGATTGTGTGTGTGTGTAGACTGACTTCCAGGCTAGCAGTTCCTGAGCAATACACCTGCTGAACATGCCATGTCAAAAACTCCCCTACCTCACTTACGTCGAAGAACGCTGGCCATCTTGCCCTAAAGGCCTCTACCATGGGTGCCTTGGAAACCACTTCTTGTCTCCTATATGCAAATGCCCCTGGGCTGTGCATTTACATCCAAGCATACGCCAGAAATCACTATCCTCTTCCTCTGTGTTCCTGTGTCAGAAAATGGTGCATCTGTTAGAGGTGCTAGTGTAATGGTTCTCACTATACTTGGTTGGAAGTCAGTTCATGTGGTGTATGGTGACGACTTCTATGACTTTTAAAAGTGCCATAAATATTGCTTTTAAAATCACAACCTAAAAACATGCAGGAAAACATTCTCATTCCTCTTAAGATGTGTGGTAATATGACTAAAGCCGTCTCTTTTTGTTGCTAAATCCTTACATGCACATATGTGACAACGGGCCTCATTTATAAAATGTTGCGTAGAAACCATCCTACATTTGATCTCAGACGTTTTCTGAAATGGTCGTAAGTGTTATTCACAGAAAACGAACGTACGCCCAAAAAACACGTGTACGCCATTCCTGCATTTATAAATCACAAATGATCGTGGAATTGTGCGCAGCTGAATCTCCGCCCTCAAAACGCCCCTACTTAATCTAATTAGGATATTATCAATGCACAAACGGAGCCCATCCTCAATGCACAAACTCTCTGTGACAATGGAAAGCAAGAAAGAAACATGTAAAAAGAAGAATTATAGTGAGGCTTAAATCGACGTTCTGCTGATGGAAGAGCAGATGCGGGCCAAAACATTGTTCGAAAGCCTGTCAGGTGGCGTAGGCTAATGGCAAAAGCAAAGTATGTGGCATGGTAGAAGACACGTCTCCGAAGCACCAGCGGCCGCACCTGCGGAACGAGCAGCACCAGAAGCCGCATCTGCGGCAGCAGCACCTGCTGCACCAGCATCGGGGCCTCGTTGGCCATCACCAGCTTCCTCTTCTCATTCACAAAGGGACTTGAATGAGTCTGTTAGTGAGGTTGTTGCCTAACTCTGTCCGCTATTGAGGGTTCTTTGAACAAACGTGCCTAAATAAAACATTCTGAAGAAAATGAACATGTGTGCATTTATTCTTATACTGTTGGTATAGTTGGTGAATCAGCTCCCGTCTTCTCAGCGCAGTGATGTGCGTGTGCCAGTCAGCTGGGATGGGAGGGTGGTCATCTTGGTCCATGCGCATTTCGTCTTCTCCTAGCTCTATGCCATGGCTTAGACAGATGTTGTGAAGCACACAACAGGCTAGGATGATCTGGCAAACCTTTTCGGGGGCATATAGCAGTCTCCCTCCCGATGCATCCAAACATCGCCACCTTCCCTTCAGCATGCCTATGCTGCGCTCCACTACCGACCGCGCACGGGCATGTGCTGTATCGAAGTGGGCTTCCTAGGCTGTCTGAGTGTGCGCAATCGGGGTGAGAAGCCATTGGGAACCCTGTTTTACGCAGAAAATCCTCTTTCACATTTCGCTGTTCCTGGGCACTGTATGGACATGTAATACATTTCGGACACAGAGGGATAATATCCTCTAACAACGCCAAAGCAGCCATATCTCATACTGAAAACTGTCACTATCAGGCTTTTTATAGGCTATAAATTGAGCGAAATGTTTTACACGTGTGGAATTAAAATGAATACCTATTAGACGTGAATTTCATTCATGTATGAATTATTCAAATTGTTTAATTGATTTTATTGAGCGAAACATTCATTTGGCCTTTTACCATTAGCCCTATGGTGACGGTGGTGGTGACGATGATGATGATGAAACTGCGTGTCGGCGCTCGGAGAGTTCCGAATTCCTGCAGTACTCCAGTATTGCCACAAGGAAATGTACTTACACGAACTAGAACCAGACGTAGAGATACGTCCTTTTCTACGTCTAAGACGGTTTTTATAAATCTGTACTTAGACGTGGATTTGATCGCACGAACACTCTCAGATCAAATCTGTGCGTAAGTACGTTTTATAAATGAGGCCCAACAAAATATAGAAATAAATATAGTTCTGTTGGTTTCTGAGAAACTTGTGTGGAATGCACTTTATTCTGGTGAACAATTAAAGGATTCCATGTTTTAAACGAGCATGGGCAGGTCAAATATGTACAGGGATAGCAGGTGGAGCGTGTGTTTTAGTTTATAATGAATCATAAGTTCAGACCTACTTGAAACAGATGTTGGACACGCCTTACACTGCCACATTTACTGCACATAGAGAGAGCGAGACAAAAAAAGTGTTAAAACCTATACATTGAATATTTACACTACATAAAATAGAAAATAGTCTTGTGGAAAATAGCCTACTTACCACTACTATAGAGCTTTTGGCAGACCCCTAAAGCACAAACGGAATCAGGAACAAATTAGGATCTGTGAAGATAAATACACTTCTAGATATTCGAGTGCGAATGCGTCGTCGCATAATTAGAAATTAAGCTTATTGCGATGACCACATATTGGGGATCTATGGTTAATTCCTCGCCTGAATTTTTTTTAGACTTAATAAAGTGACAATATTATAACCAAAATTACAACAGGTTTTTAAAACTGCCTGTAAAAAAAGATAAGCACAGGCGAAATAATGTACTAGTCGAAAAAGAATGCACAACACGTGGGCTAATTACCCAATGAAGCGAAGCCAGGGATTATTGCTAGCTATGCGATATTAGCACCTAGCCCCACGTGTAGTAAAATTTTTGCTAGGGCAATCAAACTTGCTAGGTACGTCATAGAACGGTGTCGCGACGTTTCGACTTCAAAAACGCGACAAGGAAAATGACGTCTCTATGGCGTACCTAGCAAGTTTGATACCCCTAGCAAACTTTTTGCCCACAACTGCATGAAATTGCAACTGAAAAGCTTCAAAGAATTGGAGCAAGGTTTCTAAGCGCATGCACAGTGCGCGCAGACACGTACCTGACGTGGGTGGGGGAAACCCAAACCTAACTAGATTAATTTCTCTCAACATGATAGAGACTTGCAGATTACACATATCCCGAGATTATAATAATACCACTAGAGTTAAACATGTTTAGAGGACAAATTTTAATTAATCATGTAGTATATATTAAATTAATATGTATAGTTTAAACAGACCCCCAATTCCCTTTCTTTCAGTGTATATTTTTCCTTCATATGTAACAGTGAAGATTTGGTTTCTTCCACTTGCATCCTATTTGTGCTTTTCGAGTGGCTCTCCTCAGAGTTCGGAGATATAGAGTCACGGTGAGTTGAGTATAAAGAGAGCTCCTACACTATTATTTTAGAATTCAATGACTGAACGTCCTAAATCCGTACTGATTATGGAAAGGTGTTCCACATTCTGTCCCTATGTAAATAGTGTGTTTGTTTTAGTAATTATGCACATCTGAATGTATATTTTAATCAAAGTTCAAAATCACACGTGTGGATAGCTAATGTTTCCTCCCCCTCCTACATTAGCATACTGTAAGGTGTTCCAAGGAAAGGAAGGAGTCCCGTAATACATTTGTGCCAGGTACATGTTTTGTGTTTTATTGTATATATTTCAATTAGATATATTACTTTGTAATTCAACTTGAATTAACAATATATCAGAGTTCGGAGGATTAGTCACGCATACTGTAAGGTGTTCCATGCTGCTGTGCTAAGGAGTCCTGTAAAATATGGCGTCAGTTTAGTGACAAAACTCACACATGCGAGGAAACGTCTATTTGAGTGAATTTCAGGTTTTCGCAAGCGTGAATTTCTTATTTTTAGCAGCCGGCGGGCAGAAATTCAACAACTGCGAGCGCAGAGACTGACATACGCTCTCGCGAAAACTTGATCTGCTCGCTCGAATGTATGACTTTTTGCAAGTTTTCTTACAGCTGGGTGCAAGACCCAGCGTTTAAGGACTGGCTCAGGCCTGTAGTAGGGAATAACCGGCAGGCTAATTGTTCGGTTTGTAAAAAAAACATCAATGTCAACTGGATGAGAGCTAATGCACTTCGGTCGAATATGCAATCCACTAAACATAAAAATGGAATGCGTGGTCGGCGAGAGCAGTTCATTCTACCACTCTGCCAACTGTCTGTGCTGCTGCACCACCACCACCGAAAACTAGTGCGAAGGGAACAAGCCACCGCTACGGCTCCAGCAACTACGTCTGACCTCCGGGTGACTATGGGCGCCACACCAACACTGCGTGCGGAGGCTCTGTGGTGTTTAAACACTGCAGTTAAACACCACTCATTGAACTCCAACGAAGGAATTTCTGAGCTGTTTAAAGAAATGTTTCCCGACTCTGACATCGCAAAGTCATTCACGTGTGGTAAAGACAAAACCGGCTACATCATACATCATCATCATTCAAAAAACAGCTTGTTGATGGCATCAACAAGGCTGGGCCATTTGTGTTGATGTTTGCTCATGAGTTCATATTAGGCCTATAGCACATTAACTCATATTAGGCCTATAGCACAGGTTTATGTTAAAATCAAATTATAGCAGTTCACCAGTTCACGTAGTGGATGCCAGTTTGTGAAGTGATATCAGCAACAATTCATATAGCAGATGCCAGTTTATAATGCATCAACAGTTCATGCAGTGAATGCCAGCCAGTGTGCTGGAACTATCTCTCCATTGCACATTTAATGTAGTTTGTTTTATTTTTATTCACAAAATGAAATAAATGTGTGCAATATGTGGTCAACTTCAGTGAGTCTCTAAATCTATTATGTTGTGTATAGTGTTATATATGTCAAAATCTGCGTAAATGTTAGAAAGGTCGCTGATTAACACTTGCAACTCAGTGTCGTGATGGTTTTAAAAAATTTCAGAAGGTAGTAAAAAAAAGGTATTAAAAGGTATTAAATTAAACTTAAGGATTGCTGTATATACCCTAGTATATAATCAAAGTATTTATTTACACAATGATAAGAAATAACACACAATATGTAATCTAGCTAAATGTAACTAACTAATGAATTGAAGGAGTGCGTGTATGTGTAAAGGAGAGGGAGTGTGTGTGTGTGTGTGTGTGAGGTTGTGGGCTCGGGGTTGCGCTGTTAGGAGCGCGCAAGAAAGAGTGTGTGTGTGTGTTCCTTTGTTCAATCACCACAGTTCCGCGTGCGGAACCAAAGGTGCACCATTTTCTTCAAGGAAACTCACAAACTCAAATCTGGTCACCCTACATTAACCACCATCACAATCTTTGTCGTTACGACTGTGATTTGGTGTTTCTTGAAAGTGTAGTCCCAGTCGCAAAGTTGGGTGGTTGGGGGTGTTGTTTTTATGTCTCTAGGACAAAAACTTGCGGAGCTTTAAAGACGTATTGACAACAAGAACAAAATATCCCACCAGTGGGATGTCGTCCCCTGAAGGGTTAACTGTCATGTCAACCTAAAAGTGAACAATTAAAACTGAAACTGAGAAACGAAAAATGGATGATAAAAGTTTCCATCCCATTTCAAACCTCATGTAATTCATTTTGACTGCGAATTTAACAGAGAGCTGCAAAGCCTTACATCTGGTAATGCAAAGAAAAAGCAGGTTAAGGTAAAACACACACACACACACACACACCCTGACCTTCACCATTCATTTTGTGTGTTTCAGAAATAATCCCTTGCTGTGGAACCATGTCGGTGATGACAGGAGTGCTGCTGGACGTGTCCAGCTCTATGAAGTGGAGGATCAGTGGGCGGGTGGACCAGAGCAGGGGAAGCTGGGCCAGGTCCACTTTTAAAGTGTTGGATGAACTCATAAAGAACGACGTCTCCAAGACCAACCGTGTGTTCGCTTTAGGAGTTGGAGGATCCTCCGGATTAGGAGTATTTGACATGTTGAACACACTTAAGAACTCTAAACCCTCTGAACCCTCTGGTCGCAGTAAAGAGGAGATTCTTGATGAAATACTGACAATCCTTGGAAGAAATGGTGCACCTTTGGTTCGCATGTGGGTGAAAATGACTGTCTTCCTCGATGCTGTTAGTTATGAAGACGCAGAACTGATACTGGACACGTTGAAGCATGACCCAAGCTTCAGGAGCAGATTTGTACATGATTGTTTGCCAGAGCAGTGTAGGCTCTTCAGATCTTCAGGTATTTTCAGCCTAGACACTTTACGTCTTAGTGCACATTACCTACGTGGCTTACTCAGCGAAACTGCACAGACAAATTCGGTGATAAAAGGGATTGCAAAAGGAGTGGCGCTGGCAAAGGAGAGTGTCTTGGCTGGCATTGGAGTAGAGACAGTCATGAAGGTACAGGAGGCTCATGAAATACTCCACGGCTGTGTGGGAGACGCAGAGCTCACCGATGGTCGAGTAGATGAGCTCATGGAAGCTGTGAAGCACTTTATTTTTGGTGGCACTCCACTGATGAAGGCCTTAAACCATGCCAGGGATTTATTTGCCCTCTCAGAATATCAGAATATATCAAGCTGCTCTTTGTGTTGTCTGATGGCGAGCCAACTGATGAGGACAACCCATCAATCAGAGCGTTATCTGATCTGGGTGTCAAACCAGTCTACGTTTTCATCACTGATCCATCACTATCTGCTCCGTTACGGCTATCTAGCATTGCAGAACAGAGTTGGGAAGGCCTTGCTAAGCTCAAGTTTGGAATGAGCGATACTCTACAAACCCAGCTGATTCCACAAATTCAAAATTTTGTGAAGAGAGGGTGGAAGATGGCCACAACAAATAATGAAACCAGGCTCTTCTGGCAGGTCAACCACGCTGATATCGTCTCAGATGTCTGTGACCTCGCAAGAAACGTAGTAGTCTGTTGCCAAGATGCACTGTCAGACGTCCTCGCAACAGTTTCTCTGGATCTATACATCAACCAGGCCAACCAGGGCTTTGGTGCCAAAAAACAGGAAAAAAGCACCTGTTATGCCAACGCGTCTGCTGCTGTTTTCCACCTGGCCATGAGGCGCATTGTGGGGCGCCATGGTGGATACCCAGATTTTTTCGCCATCCGTGACAAACTGATTCAGAAGTATGGTGTGAAAGGTGCCTACATATGCCAAGTCCTACGAGATGTGTGTCCTGTGTTTCGTCTGCAGTACAGGGAGGTAGATGTTCTTGGTGCCATGAAGGCTGTTGCTGCCAAACGCCCAGTGATCGCCATATTTTGTCTTACAGACCCTGAGTGGGATTCCTTCTCAGAATTCTTTAAGAGAAACAAAGATGGCGTACTTACTAGGTCTGAGATTGACATCAGCAAGCGTCCACGGAATGCTGAGCTTTCCGGCCATGCTGTTGTCCTGACCAGTTACAGCTTTGTCTATTTAAAGCTGATGAACTCCTGGGGCAGCGACTGGGCAGATGGAGGCTTCTTCAGGGTGAAGGATGCTGACGTCCTCGGGCTGGAGTTTGTCGATGTGTTCTGGACATTGGATGACTTGAAACAGGAGGAGAAAGATGCATACACTGATCTCGGTCCAGGGATCATCGCAAAACTGATTCCATCTCTGCAGGGGCTACAAAGGGCGATGTACAGATGCCCTCTCTGCTCTAAGGAGTCAAGGGTCGTAGACTTCTCTGGTCGAGTGCTGCAGGCAAGATGTCCGCGGTGTAGAGGAACCTTCAACACTCATGTTGCTGGTGACGACTTGGCTTGATGTCACTCTGAATACGTTTGGAGAAATTGGTTGTGGGCTACCACATGACGCCATGGCAACACAAGCAAGAGATTAAGGCACTGATATACTGACCCACCCATGGACTTGGTGACAGTTGGGACCAATAGTGCCTAACACCCCCAGGATTTTGACATGGAAATATGGTTCTTGGCTTCCTGATTGCTGTATGTGTGTGTTTTTATTGTACTTACAAATGCCATGATCTGGCACGCCATGACTGCTTTATTGTTTTAATATGTGAATGGCTATTTACATCTGCATTAATGTAGCAGTGTAGTGTTCCCACAGATGCAATCAATCTGTGTATAACTAATCTACACAAAACAAATAGGTGTATAACTAATCTATGCATCAAATCTGTGTATAACTAATGTACACAACAAATCGGTGTGTAACTAATTGTAGGAGTGGGCTACCACTTCTTTTGGGCTCGTTATCTGGGTTATGTGTCCTGAGAAATATGAGAGATTTGTGTTTGTTGGCTTTTGGCCACTCTGAAGCTAATCTTAATGTAAGTGACCTTGCCAATTAAAATTATAAGTGGCCTTGCCAATTAATACTGTAAGTGACCTTGTCAATAAATACTGCACTGGTTAAATCTCAACACTCTGTTTCTGTGGCTGTGTTTCATTCCATGCAATTTCTCAGTCAGCAATTTGACCAGGATTCAAGTTTCTTCACGGAGTTTATGTTAGGATCTTAAACCACAATAAGAGATGAGATATCAGAAAATGATCTGTCAGGTAACCCTCCCGCTAACATATTTAAAGGTAACCTAATACCTCCCACCTTTACCCTGTTTGGTTGACCATTTCAGCCTTTTAAACCTGACCTCCCTTCCGACCCCAATCAAATCAGAAGGCTTACAGTGTACTTAATATCCCACCAATTTTTCCCTTGGATCAACTGGGGTCACACCCTCTTATTTGAAATATCAACGGTCATCTTGTAAACTGTGTGTGAGTCTAACCTTAAATTAATTAAATGGGTGTGTGATAAATCCCTTCTTACTCATATAAAAATATTCCTACAACTTTTTGGGACCTGGGGAAGAGGAGTCACTTTCATGTTGCGTCTAAGCCGCCACAACAGGTCATACAAAGAAAAGGCCGGTATCTACCACATGATGCCATGGCAACACAAGCAAGAGATTAAGGCACTGATATACTGACCCACCCGTGGACTGGTTGACAGTTAAAACCTAACACCCCCAGGATTTTGACATGGAAATATTGTTCTTGGTTTCCTGATTGCTATATAATTTAAGAATGTGTGTGTGTGTGTGTTTTATTGTACTTACTAATGCCATGATCTGGCACGCCATGACTGCTTTATTTTTTTTATATGTGAATGGCGTGTCTGTGAGTGTAATACAAATATTCCTACAACTTTTTGGGACCTGGGGAAGAGGAGTCACTTTCATGTTGCGTCTAAGCCGCCACAACAGGTCATCCAAAGAAAAGGCCGGTATCTACCACATTACCATCAATGGTCACCCCACTGCTCTCTCCTTTCCATTCGTTCGCAATGACAAGTGATTCATTTTAATTCTTAAAAAAAAAAAAAAAAAACGTGGAGGTACGACGAGGCCCTGGGCAACTGCCCGCCTTGCCCAATGAAACGCACCGCCTCTGCATGCGTTTCATACACACACACTGGTGAGATGTGTACCGTGCACCACCAAACCTCAGGCTACACTTCATGACTAAGGTAGTGATAGCGAAATATCTTATGAAGTTTCACACACCATCCTCCCCAACACACTCCTCGAACCTTACACACACACACACACACACACACACACACACACACACACACACACACACACACACACACACTAGTGAGATGTGTACCGTGCACCACCAAACCTCAGGCTACACTTCATGACTAAGGTAGTGATAGCGAAATATCTTATGAAGTTTCACACACCATCCTCCCCAACACACTCCTCGAACCTTACACACACACACACACACACACACACACACACACACACACACTAGTGAGATGTGTACCGTGCACCACCAAACCTCAGGCTACACTTCATGACTAAGGTAGTGATAGCGAAATATCTCATGAAGTTTCACACACCATCCTCCCCAACACACTCCTCGAACCTTACACACACACACACACACACACACACACACACACACACTAGTGAGATGTGTACCCTGCACCACCAAACCTCAGGCTACACTTCATGACTAAGGTAGTGATAGCGAAACATCTTATGAAGTTTCACACACCATCCTCCCCAACACACTCCTCGAACCTTACACACACACACACACACACACATACACATACACACACACACACACCTACACACACACACACACTGGCAAAGAAGAGAGACCGCCATGCCACCCGTGCTCTTGACTCACACGTCCACACACACACACACACACACACAGACACACACACACAAACACACACACACACACACACAGAAACACACACACACACACACAGACACACACACCTGCACACAGACACACAGACACACACACCTGCACAGACACACACACACACCTGCACACACACACACACACACACAGACACACACACACACACCTGCACACAGCACACCTAGGCACAGACATGTCAAAAAGGGATCAGTGCAAATGGTGAGGTGCACATTACCACTCTGGATACAGCATGCAGTGGGCGAAGAAGAGGACTCAGATCCGGCGACAGCTGCAACACTCTGGCTCGTTCTAGAGAGGAGATGGGTTTGGGTTCTAGAGAGGAGATGGGTTTGGGTTCTAGAGAGGAGATGGGTTTGGGTTCTAGAGAGGAGAGGGGAAGAGGGGTTTGGGTTCTAGAGAGGAGAGGGGTTTGGGTTCTAGAGAGGAGAGAGGAAGAGGGGTTTGGGTTCTAGAGAGGAGAGGAAGAGGGGTTTGGGTTCTAGAGAGGAGAGGGGTTTGGGTTCTAGAGAGGAGAGAGGAAGAGGGGTTTGGGTTCTAGAGAGGAGAGAGGAAGAGGGGTTTGGGTTCTAGAGAGGAGAGAGGAAGAGGGGTTTGGGTTCTAGAGAGGAGGGGAGAGGGGTTTGGGTTCTAGAGAGGAGAGGGGAAGAGGGGTTTGGGTTCTAGAGAGGAGAGGGGTTTGGGTTCTAGAGAGGAGAGAGGAAGAGGGGTTTGGGTTCTAGAGAGGAGAGGAAGAGGGGTTTGGGTTCTAGAGAGGAGAGGGGTTTGGGTTCTAGAGAGGAGAGGAGAGGGGTTTGGGTTCTAGAGAGGAGAGGAGAGGGGTTTGGGTTCTAGAGAGGAGAGGAAGAGGGGTTTGGGTTCTAGAGAGGAGAGGGGTTTGGGTTCTAGAGAGGAGAGGAGAGGGGTTTGGGTTCTAGAGAGGAGAGGAGAGGGGTTTGGGTTCTAGAGAGGAGAGGAGAGGGGTTTGGGTTCTAGAGAGGAGAGGGGTTTGGGTTCTAGAGAGGAGAGGGGTTTGGGTTTAGCCTAACTGGCTGGAAAAGGTCAGAGTTCAATCTTTTAGGGGTTTAGTAAGAAAAGAAAAGAACAACACTGAGGCAAAAGCTGAAATTATACTACATTTAAAGAAGGCAGAGCAGCAGTGGACAAATCTTCCTCATTGACTGAGCAAACTCGGAAAATGGGGCTCCTGGCAACACACACACACACACACACACTTGTGTATTCCCACCTAACTGTAGTGTATTTAACAGGATGCTACACACACACACACACACACACACGTGTGTATTCCCACCTAACTGTAGTGTATTTAACAGGAAGACCTCCGTGAGAGGTGTGTAAAAGCCTTCACTAGCTCTGACTAGACCTGGTGTCTGTCTCCACTACACACACACAACACACACACACACACACACTAGCTCTGACTAGACCTGGTGTCTGTCTCTACTACACACACACAACACACACACACACACACACAGGGATGGAACGGGCCTACCAGGCCCAGGGGCCCATGAGCTCAGGGGGCCCCTAAACCAGAGCCAATGCGTGAAGTCGCTGTTATGCAGGGTGACCAGACGTCCTCTTTTACCCGGACATGTCCTCTTTTCGAGACCTAAAAAATGCATCCGGCAGGGATTCCAAAATCGTCCGGGATTTTGCCTCGCCGGACATTTGTGTTTCTCTGGGTCTTTCACAAACTAGTTATTACGTCCTTATACGTTTTGGAAGGGGTATCTCCCTTACGTTCCACCTTCTTGTGCGAGCTCTGACTGTAGAGAGAACTGTCATTGGTCGACCGATAATTATCCTCCAAATACGACCATTTTGAGCCTTTGGTAAGAAACTTTGCCCTTTCCAATCTGGCAACACTGAGCACCTTTCCGCCTCCACTAGTTGCACTGTGAAAAAGATGTCCAAACTTCGGTGCGGGGGAGGCATGCTATACACTACCCCGCCCCCTCCCCCGCACCGAAGTGTCCTTCTTCTCACAAACTCAAATCTGCGCGAAGGGGAGGGGGCCTTTTACAGGTCCAGGTCCAGGTCCAGGTCCAGGCCCAGGGGCCCATGGTTTCATAATCCTTCCATGCACACACACACTAGCGCTGACTAGACCTGGTGTCTGTCTCCACTACACACACACACACACACACACACACACACATACACACACACACTTGCGCTGACTAGACCTAGATACTCAGGCTCAATGATTTACCTAGAGTTTTCTTCTTGATCTAGCCAAGAAGGTTAGATTGTTTTTTTTTTTTTTTTTTAACCGGTGCTTTTCTTCCAACTTCGTGTGCACTGTGTAGCGCTTGATGAGTTGTGTAACCGGCAGAATTACATGCACCTCACTACATCTGTGATACCTGTTTGCAGTGCCTGTGCCTACGTGTGTTGTGTGCAGGTGTGTGTGTGTGTGTGTGTGTGTGTGTGTGCAGGTGCCTTTGTGTGTGTGTGTGGACGTGTGAGTAGGCATAAGAATCAAGAGCACGGGTGGCGTGTCGGTCTCACTCCTTTTCCAGGACAGATAACCCCCTGCAACAGCTGCTCCCTATATCCCCTACCATTCAGGTGGCAGCCATTACCTACTCTCTTGCCACATTGTATCATCATTTAGCCGTGTATTAATTAATACTGTTATTATTTTTCTAGTTTAATACCTCGTCTCTGTCATTACTGGGGCGTACCTGGGTGAGAGCCTGCTTGTCTCTGTCAAAAGGTACAATTACACATAAAGATATATCTTGGTGTGAAAGGCACCAGGTGGCGTAGTCGCATCCAGAGCCAAGGCCTTAGGTTACAATAGCACAACTGACTGACAATAAACATAGGACAACTTTGTAGCCTGCTGCTGGAAATACATTTTTATTTTTTTTCCACTGTAGTTCACAAGCTACAATACACACATTAAACTATACACATTTTTGTACATATACACAATTTGATATAAGCATGACCAAGACCATGCATAGTTTTCTTTGCCCTCCGTTCTCGTTGTTGAGAGGGGATAAGTGTATGAATGTATGTAATTATATTTGTCCAGGAGGAGGCGCTATTGCGCCTCATATGGCATCAGTCACGTGTGACTGGTGATCTTATAAAGCGGGATGTTCACCCTCTCTCATCACGTGTTACCTGACTCTCACGGAGAGCAGCATGTTGTGAGTTCTACAATAAACAATGCCACGAGGTTGATGGCTGAAGAGACACACGTCTGAATGTCCGTTCATTCCTTTGTTATTATTCCGCTGTGCAGGTAGGCAGAGGGTATAAGCCTACCTGTCAACACTCGTACCTTTTCAAAACTGTTCTGTTAGCATCCTGCATATCAGAAATGGCCAACAGAAAAGCGAATTATTCTGAGACGGCTCCTGTTACCATGGAAACAATAAACGAAGCTAGCTTTAGTATCTACATAGCATACTGCATATCAGAAATGGCTATGTAGAAACTAAAGCTAGCTTCGTTTATTGTTTCCATGGTAACAGAAGCCGTCTCAGAATAATTCGCTTTTCTGTTGGCCATTTCTGATATGCAGCACATGAAGGTACGATAACGGAGGGCAAAGAAAACTGCATGGTCTTGGTCGTTCTTATATCAAATTGTTTATATGTACAAAAATGTGTATATTTGAATGTGTGTATTTCACTGCTATAAAAATATAGAAAGCAGGTCTTTGATGGTTGTTTACATTTGCCTTCTCTGTCAGTAGTTTGAGTATGCTATGCTAGGCTATTTGCAGATTCTGTTCCGTTTTTCTCAATGATGGTCAAATTCAATTATTAGTAGTTAAAGAAGCACTATTTCGATGATTTAGATTTC
>NC_045176.1:59452-69452 GCF_900700415.2 Clupea harengus | reverse complement strand
ACACACACGCCAGAAGATTACCACGCAGAACTCTCCTCAATTTCAGCACCTTCTTGTCTGTATGTGTCTGTCTGTCTGTCTGTGTGTGTGTGTGTGTGATCACCTTGCGTGTCTGCATCTTCTCTGTGCGCCGTCTGAAGGCCACATACGTGTGTGTGTGTGTGTGTGTGTGTGTGTGTGTGTGTGTGTGTGTGTGTGTGTGTGTGTGTGTGTGTGTAAGATCACCTTGCGTGTCTGCATCTTCTCTGTGCGCCGTCTGGAGGCCACATACGCGCGTGTGTGTGTGTCTCTGTGTGTGTGTGTGTGTGTGTGTGTGTGTGTGTGTGTGTGTGTGTGTGTGTGTGATCACCTTGCGTGTCTGCATCTTCTCTGTGCGCCGTCTGAAGGCCACATACGTACGTACGTGTGTGTGTGTGTGTGTGTGTGTGTGTGTGTGTGTGTGTGTACCTTGCGTGTCTGCATCTTCTCTGTGCGCCGTCTGAAGGCCACATACGGGTCGCTGGTGCTGGAACCATCCCTCTTCTCCTGCTTGACCAATGGGATGAGAGAGGGCTTCTTGCAGCTCCGCCTCTTCCTGCTCCAGTACTCAAACACTTCCTGGATGAGTTCATCATCCTCTTTCAGCAGGAGCCTGGCCTCCTGTAGAGTCACCAGCTACACACACACACACACACACACACACACTTTCAGTTAGTCACAGAAAGCTTTAGAGTCACTAGTCACACAAACGCGCACAACAGCACTTCCAGTTGACATAGACAGCCCTAGAACACACACACACACACACACACACACACACCTGCTGTCCACTGCCCTTCTCCAACTTCTCCATCATGTCTTCAAACTGCAGAGCTCCGATCTGAAGTCTCTTCTGCAGCTGTAGCAAACACGTCTCATCCTCCGTGTCCAGATCATAGTCGGCCTGCTCAGGCTCCAACGTGAAGGCTGAGAGAGAGACACACACACACGTTACACACGCACGTTACACACACACACGTTACACACAAACACGTCTCATCCTCCGTGTCCAGATCATAATCGGCCTGCTCAGGCTCCAACGTGAAGGCTGAGAGACACACACACACACACACACACGTTACACACACACACGGAGTACTCACGCTGGATGTGGATGAGCTGTTTGGGCATGCGGAACTCTCCGGCGTAGAGGGAGTCGTAGTAGGCGAAGTCGCTCTCGGCCTCGGGCACCGGGATCACCATGGTGTCCTTCTTCTCCCCGAAGACCTGCTGCGCCGAGATGGCCCTCTGGAGATGGTGCTCCTGGGGGGGGAAGAGAGGGAGAGAGAGAGGGGTTTAAAACACACAGAGAGATGGAGAGAGAGGGGTTTAAAACACACAGAGAGATGGAGAGAGAGAGAGAGGGAGAGAGAGAGGGGTTTAAAACACACAGAGAGATGGAGAGAGAGAGGGGTTTAAAACACACAGAGAGATGGAGAGAGAGGGGTTTAAAACACACAGAGAGATGGAGAGAGAGGGGTTTAAAACACACAGAGAGAGAGAGAGAGGGGTTTAAAACACACAGAGAGATGGAGAGAGGGGTTTAAAACACACAGAGAGATGGAGAGAGAGAGGGGTTTAAAACACAGAGAGAGAGGGGTTTAAAACACACAGAGAGAGAGAGAGAGAGAGAGGGGTTTAAAACACACAGAGAGATGGAGGGAGAGAGGGGTTTAAAACACACAGAGAGATGGAGAGAGGGGTTTAAAACACACAGAGAGATGGAGAGAGAGAGGGGTTTAAAACACACAGAGAGATGGAGAGAGGGGTTTAAAACACACACAGAGAGAGAGAGAGGGGTTTAAAACACACAGAGAGATGGAGAGAGGGGTTTAAAACACACAGAGAGATGGAGAGAGAGAGGGGTTTAAAACACAGAGAGAGAGAGAGAGAGGGGTTTAAAACACAGAGAGAGGGAGAGAGGTTCATAACAGAGAGAGAGAGGACAGAGAGAGATGGAGAGAGGTTTATAACAGAGAGAGAGAGAGAGAAATCTTGATGTCCCTCCTAGACATGGCTGTGTTGCATTTGCATGTCCCATCATGATGATGTCATTTAGACACACGGTCCCAGCATGATGATGTCATTTAGACACACGGTCACAGGAATTGGGAGAGGATCATGGGAAGGGTTCTTATGACGCTACTCTCTACTCTACGCAGGGGAGGGTGTATGTGTGTGTGTATATATACACACACACACACACACACACACAACAACTAGAAGGGTACACACAGAGCCTCGCTCACTCAGACTCTCACGGATGTAGAGAGTATAACACCAAGAGAGCACGTCTCTGTGTGTGTGTGTGTGTGTGTGCACACTGGCAGAAATAAAATGATTCAGTTTGATGGGCCACTTGGCCACAGGTTGCCTACACACACAGTTAGTCTCTCACACACACACACTTTCATCAGTGTCCCAGTTGAGAGAAGTCAGGTTTGGAATCAACTGGACACATCCAGCCACTGCTTCCTAACTACACACCTAAAGGGTTAGTCCAGTTCGCCCATCAGAGAGTGTGTGTGTGTGTGTGTGTGTGTCTACAGCCCGCGGAAGCTTCTATTCTTTTCTAGGTCTCCATCACCCAGGTGCGTGCCTGTGTGCTCTGCTGCAAACTCTCTCTCACACACACACACGTGTGTTTCTAGGGGTGCGCATGAGAGGAGGTCATCAGTAAGAACCCATCTCAGAACCACACACTCACTCACACACACACACACACACACACACACTCACACACACACACGTGTGTTTTCTAGGGGTGCGCATGAGAGGAGGACATCAGTAATAACCCATCTCAGAACCACACACTCACTCACACACACACACACACACACTCACTCACTCACTCACACACACACACACACACACACACACACACACACACACACACACACACACACACACACACACACACACACACACACACACACTCACACACACACACACACACGTGTGTTTTCTAGGGGTGCGCATGAGAGGAGGACATCAGTAATAACCCATCTCAGAACCGCATCTTTTATTCACTGCAGTGCATTCATTCACTGCTCAACTTCTGGGATCCAATCACCCACACAAGCCTGTGTGTGTGTGTGTGTGTGTGTGTGTGTGAGACTGTGTGTTATAGCCTAGTCCTCAAGTAAGAAAACAGCAACAGGTGTGTTAGTACAGTAGTCAGCAGCAGCAGGTGTGTGTGTGTGTGTGTGTGTTTTAAGAGTGTGTCTGCAGTTAACAACAACAGCAGCAGCTGCTGTGCATTTTCTGTTTGTGTGCCAATCCGTCTACATCAGCAGGTGTGTGAGTGTGTGTGTGTGTGTGTGTGTGTGTGTGTACACTTGTTCACAGAGATCAGCAACAGGCGAGGAACATGAACACATTTAACAGCGGAGATGAGAACCATGGACACACTGACGCTGCCATCTTTTCCAATGGTTTTACCACAGTGCAGCTCCCACACGAGCCTATAGCCACAGGACGTGTGTGTGTGTGTGTGTGTGTGTGTGTGCGTGTGTGTGTGTGTGTGTGTGTGTGTGCGTGTGCAGCTCCCAAACGAGCCTACAGCCACAGGGCTCAATCAACAGCCACAGCATCTAGAGTCCTGCACACTATATGACTGCTGCCTGTTTAGGGTTCAAAGGTCAGCTTACTGTTGTCTGACGGGGACGAAGAGACAGACGCGCACTAAGGGAGAGAGAGACAGCAGACACGCGCACTCAGGGAGAGAGAGACAGCAGACACGCACACTCAGGGAGAGAGAGACAGCAGACACGCACACTCAGGGAGAGAGAGACAGCAGAGACAGACGCACACTCAGGGAGAGAGAGACAGCAGAGACGCACACTCAGGGAGAGAGAGACAGCAGACACGCACACTCAGGGAGAGAGAGACAGCAGAGACAGACGCACACTCAGGGAGAGAGAGACAGCAGAGACAGACGCGCACTAAGGGAGAGAGAGACAGCAGAGACGCACACTCAGGGAGAGAGAGACAGCAAAGACAGACGCGCACTCAGGGACAGAGAGACAGCAGAGACAGACGCGCACTCAGGGAGAGATACAGACAGGCACTCAGGGACGGAGAGATAAAGGATGAGGCAAGAACAGACAATAATGATGCCTACCAAGTTGCAGCTACAGACTGAGTGTGACTGGCCCAAAGACAGACAGAGAGACAGACAGACATGGAGAGATGTCTGAGTGAGAGTTAGGCCTAAGACAGACAGGTGGCAGGAAGATAGTGTGATACTGATAGAGCTTAGCCCAAAGACAGACGGACAGACACACAGACAGGGAGATGATGATAGAGATGTCGAAGTGATAGAGCTAGGGCTGAAGACAGACAGAGAGACAGACAGCAGGCCTGTCCTTGAGCAAGGTAGGCCTTCAAGCACTGGCTGACTGGGACAGACTGGTAGACACTGGTGGAGGAAGGGGACAGGAGGATGGAAAGACGCTTCCAGGGATTATGTGATGGCTAGGAGGACCATTTGGCCTGAATTCTGTGACAATGTAAGCGTAAAAAAAAAAGGTGGCACGTATGAGGGCATTAAGGGACAGATCTTGTGCGACAGCCACAGCTCTCACACACCCACGAACCCTGGGTTTGGTTTTGGTTTTGGCTGGCTCTCGCGTTTTTCAGATTTAGATCACGTTTGGTTTCCATCACCATGGTGATATGGAAATCACCTGTTAGCAAAGTGACAACGTAACTGCTGATTTTGAGCACCAGTAAAAGAATTAACGTTATAAAAAAATAAAAAAAATTACGTCTAGAATGCAGAGAACAAGCACAGACAAAAAACGTTTCTAAATATGTAACAGTTATTACCAGTTAGCTTATGGCTAAGCTAGCTCCAAAGCATATGAGCACACTAACATCTGTGTGGATAGCGGGTTGAGCATGCAAATACAGACAACCAACTAACTAGCTAAAATAGGTAACTGAGTAATGTATGATATGTGGCTAATATTAGAAAGCATAATGGGGTAACGTTAGGGTCCATCGTTGCCGTTGTTATGTACTTGTATGCTATTGATGCCAAATATACTATAAGCGATTGGTACTAGCAATCACTTATACACTCTGGACAAAATATAGTAATTAGTCATGTATAATCTCAGGGAAGATCGTTTAATGTTTAAGGATGTAACGTCACTGAATGATGTTTTCAACCTCTACAATTAGCCGCCAAAGCACAGCACCGGTATGCCGGTCATCTTCCGTCCATGTTGTTGTGACAGCAAAGCTCAACAGTGCCCTCTGGCATAAAGTCTTCCAAACTGCACCACCAGGCAGAGGAAAGAACAAAATGGTGGAATTAGCTATGATCACGTGATCCTTTTGTACTTCTCAGACGGTCTCACCTGCAAACCCTCTTTTCCTAAACGGTTTTTTATAACACTCTCAAAAGGGTGGCATGACATTGTTCAGTTAAACCATGGAATTTCTATCTCGTACGATAAAATGGCTCATAACTGATCGTCTGTCTGGATGTAGAGAATGGCGGCCATTTTGTGTTGCTTGCGCAGACAAGAGATAGGCGCTCCTTGAAATGTGCAAATACACCAGTATTTGGTATTAGCAGGTTTCTGATCTAATAAACGTACCGATTCCTCCTCTTTTTCCATCCCCGTCGGCATCTGTGGCACTGCTCGGTTAATAGAAGCATATTCGTGCAGGTCGGGTAGGTCCTCACAACGGAAGACGGGTAGTGGCTTGGAAGCATCCAGCGCCCGTGCCCGAAACGACAATTTACTCATTTTTATATTTCGAGATGCAGCATAAATATATCCGATCTCCTAAAATATAACGTTAACACTGTTCTGATTTGAGTTCTCATGGATAATTCTGTGTCGGTATCCTGGAGTCTGTGGTACCAGTGGCTACAGGTAAAATACGGCGAGGCGAACAGAGCCGGGAAGGCCCGGATCTCGGTCGCTCTCTATCGGTCTATTTTCCCAGTAGCTCCGCTGTCTATCTCTGGCTCAGTACGCCATGGCAAACATGGCGGACATTAAAAACTCACTACGCTCCAGTCGCTGTCAGCGGCCCAACCCACCTCTCACCAACAGCCATCCCCACACGGGCTACAGCGCGTGCGCGCTCATTCGATGTGCACAAGTGAATTCCAAGGAGCTCCAGGGCGCGCAGAATACGATTTCAAATCATAGAGTGGTCCCTAAAATCGCTGTCGCAGGTTTAAGTTATAATATAAGAACAATAAGAAAACGTAAATCTCGTTACAGAGAAACGAGTGTCCCACTGGTTTTGCCGCTAACTTTAAGACATTTTATTCTTTATAATTTATACTTTATTTATAGATGGTAACATGTATTTACTCACCTAGTGATTTTTAACCTTGAGAGCCTCATAGTGCCACGGACAACTTCGGTTTAGCGGCTGATATTTTAAATAGACTATGCCAAAGACAAGATTAAGAAATTCCAGGAATTGCTAACATTTTATGTTATTTTCTTAATATCCACATAAACTTAAAATGAGCCGACCAGAAGTGGCACACCACCAGTGCAGTGCTGACCAAAATCCATCGGTGAACCGATATGCTCGCTATCCGTGAGTCTGACTTCTCAGGTTGTGTAAATTCATACCCAGACAGTAATAAGTCATGATGCTTAACTGACAGAGGCAGAATAAGACAACCGGTGGGGAAAAACAAGGGAAAAGCAAAGAAAGTAAAGAAAACAGCTAAATGAAAAAAAAACAGGCGTGATACAATCCAGTCCTCCTGCTTTCTCACTGTGTGTGTGTGTGTGTGTTAACAATACATTTTAATTTTAGGCCTGGATAAACCACTTAACTTAGGCTACTACGCCATTACACTCCCAAACACACACACACAACCATGTCATGCAGAACTCATCCAGCGCACCCTTATGTGATGTTAAATGAAGTGTGTGTGTGTGTGTGTGTGTGTGTTCACCCTTATGTAATGTTAAATGAAGGCTGTGAAACTTTTCAGTTTCCTGCTGACTGGAATTAATCTGACTCTGACCAGGCATGGACATGTGGTGGATAAACACACACACACACACGAGCCCACGCACAAACACACACGCACACACACACACACACGAGCCCACGCACAAACACACACGCACACACACACACACACGAGCCCATGCACAAATACGCACGCACAAACGAACACATAGACACATACACACTCACACACCATTTAAACTTTGATCTTCCAGTCCTCAATGCTTGCCACGTGCCAGTGGATGTTTCTACATTAGATCTGTGTGTAGGTGTATGAAATGGTGTGTGTGTGTGTAGGTGTATGAAATGGTGTGTGTGTGTGTGTGTAGGTGTATGAAAAGGTGTGGTGTTTGTGTGTGTGTGTGTGTGTGTGTGTGTGTGTGTAGGCCTATGAAATAGTGTGTCCCAGTAGTCTCCAGCAGGTGAACCTGTAGAGTTCACCTGGTGTGTAGGAGTCTGCCGTGTTGAAATGAGTGGTGTGTGTGTGTGTGTGTGTGTCCGAGGAGACATGATCATCTGTGTGACATCAGTCCCTTCTGGGCTAATCTGTCTGTGGTAGCCGGCGAGTCGGAGCAGACCTGCCACATCTGGGCCACACCTGGGACACATCTGGGCCGCAGTCATCCGCCATCTGGGATCTCTTCATTAACTCTGTCTATTCTCTTACAATGCTTCAGGTTTTCATCCTTGGCCGTGATGTCCATCATGGTGTCAAGAAATGTGGAGAAGAATGTCAGCTTGCAGGGTGTGTGTGTGTGTGTGTGTGTGTGTGTGTGTGTGTGTGTGGCGGTTATGGTGTTTTTCCACAATGACAGGTCCTGCAACACATTGAGTCACTGCTGTCAGTCTTGGTAGCAGTAGTTGACAGTTGGACACACAGCTTGCTCTTGCTCCGAGTCAGCAGCCAGCTAGCTGAATATCCCGGTCTACTGATTAATCATGAGGTTGTTGTGACTGGCTGTTTCGTGGCCTAATGCAAAACATCCTAGCAGTCTATAGCGAGCCTGTCCTCGGCCACTGCGCAGGTCCCCTGCCAAAGGACAGCGCCTCCCTGCCGACAGCAACACAAACATGTAGGCTACAGTAACTAGGGAGGGAGTGACGGGGTGAAAAGTATTGTAGCGTAGCATGAATTCCAGCTCTTCACAGACACACTCGCGGACTAACAACGCCTTGTGTCGCCCGCTGTGTTTTGCCCAAGTTTATGAAACTTGAATTAATCTGTACAAAGTCAACGATCAACGTAGGAGCACAGACGATGTTTAACGGTTATTTATAAGACTTGTTTTGATTATCTAGCTTGGGCATACATTGTGGCATAATAGGGTCATTAGTCAATGGCTATCTGGTGAGGCAGTTATTTCCATTAAGATAGCAGTATGGGTACTGAACAAAAGTTTTGATTAGAATGGGAGAAACGGTACATTTAAAAATGAAGCCTTTTTAGCAATCCTATTGGCCAAGTTCCTGTCCGTCTGGTCTCCCCTGAAAACTGTTTTGGACAGCGAACAGACTCCGAAGATAGGACATAAGAGAATTGACACGCCATGGGCAGAATGAATCTGAATTAGAAGCTAATGCTAGCTGGTGTTTACAGTATTGACAATGACGGTGATGGCTCGACTCAAACGCAAATACCTTACAGACATACATACATGTGTGTTTTAAACTTACCAGGTACGGATGTCCATGAATAATTGTCAACAGGAAGATGGTACAGTAAGTTTAATGTTCTCCAGATGGTGCTCCATAAACATTCGCCTGGCAGTCGAGCCGTCCAGCCCGGCCGTTTTAATGTCTGATAGCAGTAACAACAAGGGATGGCCATTTGCAGCCATGTCTGCGCTGATGAAATCTTCTCCGTTGCAGCTTAGTGCCTCGGGTTTAGAGTGAAAGAAGAGCGTTATTAGCGGGAGGGAGTGGGCACTCGGTCAGACGGGGTTAACAAGTTTGCCACGGCAGACAGCTGCTTCTTCACAATTGGCCGGCCACCACGCAGCACCAATCACCTTCGGGAAGCTCGGTGGCGGAGCAGTGGTGTCACTGGACAGGGAAAGTTCTCATTGCGTTGGTTGGTGTGTTTAATTTCTAGATCTGGGAAATGGGAATGTAGCCTAGCTGAGACTGAGCTGAGTGTTGTGATTTAGCTCCCACTCTGTTGACTATAATATATTTACATACAATTTTACAGTTGCCTAATGATGACTTGTGTTTTCTGACAGCTATGTGTGTGTGTGTGTGTGTGTGTGTGTGTGAGAGAGATAGGAAATTAGTGTGTCTGCTCGTTTACTTTTTTGCACAGTGCAGCCTATCCCAGCTGGAGCGCTGCTTTCTGATTGGTCCAGAACTTCTTTCAGTCCTTTCAGCTGCCTCTGTGTGACTCCAGTGCCTCTGTGTGACTCCACTGCCTCTGTGTGACTCCAGTGCCTCTGTGTGACTCCAGTGTATCTGCACTGCCTCTGTGTGACTCCACTGCCTCTGTGTATCTGCTCTGCCTCTGGGCGTCTCCAGGGCCTCTGTGTGACTCCACTGCCTCTGTGTGACTCCAGTGCCTCTGCACTGTGTTGCTGCGCTGCTGTTTGACCAAGCCCATATACAGAGAACAGGGGAGTCTGCTTTGGACAGAGAGCTCTGACCTGGTGCCGATCACTGTATACAGCCTACTAAGGGAGAACACTCTGTATACAGCCTACTGAGGGTAGCACACTCTGTATACAGCCTACTGAGGGTAGAACACTCTGTATACAGCCTACTGAGGGTAGAACACTCTGTATACAGCCTACTGAGGGTAGCACACTCAAGCATACAGTATACAGCCTACTGAGGGTAGCACACTCAAGCATACAGTCTTAAAGGGAAAGTTTGGGATTTTTCAACCTGAGCCTTATTTTTTTTAAATATTTTTGGGTCCAGGGTTTTATCTAACGATTAGACCATTATTGAGTTGGAACGCCAACGTCTTCCAAAAAAAAAAAAAAAA
>NC_045176.1:49452-54452 GCF_900700415.2 Clupea harengus | reverse complement strand
CTCAGAAGAGCAGTGCATTTCAGATCATAATCTCAGAAGACACACACACACACACACACACACACACACACACGGGCAATCATCCAATCATCATTTCAGATTATAAAACTGCCCTCATCTATACCATTTTAACCCTTTACCACAAATGTACTGATTACTGAACTGATTATTTAAGACTTTTTATTCAACACTGTTTACTGTTTATTTAAAATTCTCAAAATCAGGACTACAACCCTCTGGCAGGACTACAACTCCCACCGACCTCAACAATACAGCAGGATCCAGCAGTCCAAGACCCTCTTTATAGGCTGATCTCAGTGAAATAAGAACTAAGTGACGTGTCTTTCTTCACAGGAGTCCTGGGAACTATGGGATGTCTGTTCAGTCCTGGGAACATGTTGAGTGATGTTCCAGCATGAAACTAATCATTTTGCATCTGGCCAGGTGAGTCCTCACCCACACACACACACACACACACACACGTGCGTGCGTGCAAAAACTCAAATCATGCAGAAAAAGGAAGAGAAAGAGAAAAGAAGGGGGAGGAAGAGAGAAGAAGAAGAGAGGGAGAGAGAAGAAGAGAGAGGAAGAGAGAAGAAGAGAGAAGAAGAAGAGAGGAAGAGAGAAGAAGAGAGAGGAAGAGAGAAGAAGAAGAGAGGGAGAGAGGAAGAGAGAAGAAGAAGAGAGGGAGAGAGAGGAAGAAAAGGGGAAGAGAGAAGAAGAGAGGTGAGCAGGATCATCACTATCTGTGTCTGTTTATCCAACAAGATGATCTGTCTCTGCATTCGGATAGATAGAGGACCTGAAGTGGGTGTGGTTTACACCTGAAGCCACGTTAAAGTGAGCAAGTGTTTTTCTAATATTCAATGCAATTATGGAGTCAAAGTATCAAATTGATTCATATTGGCATATAATTAATTATGAAATATAGTTCCACATGCTACTGTCATTTTCATCTGTCTTTTTTATTTTTTAACTTTAAACTAAAGATTTATGTCTGAGGGAGAGAAGGAAAGAAAGAGGGAGAGAGAGAGAGAGAGAGAGAGAGAGAGAGAGACAGAGAGAGAGAGAGAGAGAGAGAGAGAGAGAGAGAGAGAGAGAGAGAGAGAGTGGGAGAGCGAGAGACACAGACAGAGAGAGGGAGGGAGCGAGGGACAGAGAGAGAGAGAGAGAGAGAGAGAGAGAGAGAGTGGGAGAGCGAGAGACACAGACAGAGAGAGGGAGGGAGCGAGGGACAGAGAGAGAGAGAGAGAGAGAGAGAGAGAGAGAGAGAGAGAAACAGAGAGAGAGAGAGAGAGAGAGAGAGAGAGAGTGGGAGAGCAAGAGACACAGACAGAGAGAGGGAGAGAGAGAGAGAGACACAGACAGAGAGAGAGAGCGAGAGCGAGAGAGAGACAGATAAACAGAGAAAGACAGATAAACAGAGAGAGAGATAAACAGACAGAGAGAGAGGGAGCGAGAGAGAGAGAGAGAGAGAGATAAACAGACAGAGAGAGAGAGAGAGGGAGAGAGATAAACAGACAGACAGAGAGAGAGAGAGGGAGCGAGAGGGAGAGTGAGAGACAGTCAGACTGTAGCATGCACAGAAACAGAAACAGCATGAGGAGGAGAGAGACAGATAAACAGAGAGAGAGAGAGAGAGAGAGAGAGAGAGAGAGACACAGTCAGACTGAAGCATGCACAGAAACAGAAACAGCACGAGGAGGGCAGAAGTACAAACTCTCTGAGCGTGCTCTAGAGGGCGCCACCCTTGCGGCCGTAGCTGGGGTTTTGGAACTTGTTTATAGGACTCTTGTATATGGGGTTCTCTTGCTGGGGGGGGGGGGGGGGGGGGGCAGAGGAGGAGAAATTCAACAGCATGGCAGAAGAGAACATGAAGAAGAAGAAAGAAATGACAAAACAAACAGAATGAAGGGATGACGCTTCGCTCGCGCGCGCGTGTGTGTGTGTGTGTGTGTGTGTGTGTGTATATGTGCGTGCGTGTGTGTATTTATATATATAAGTGTGTGCATATTTATACAGTATGTGTGTGTGTGTGTGTTTGCATGTTTATACAGTATGTGTGTGTGTGTGTGTGTGTGTGTGTTTGCATGTTTATACAGTATGTGTGTGTGTGTGTGTGTGTGTGTGTGTGTTTGCATGTTTATACAGTATGTGTGTGTGTGTATGTGTGTGTGTGTGTGTGTGTGTGTGTGTGTGAGGATGAAGAGGGCACTCCACTATGACGAAGGCAGTGTTCCACCCAAACATGACCCGTCTCACTGGACCCCCAGGCCAACAGAGGACTCGGACTGGGCTTCTGTCAATCATTACATTAGAACATTCGGAAAAAGATGGACATGAGTGTGTGAGTGTGTGTGTGTGCGTGTGTGTGTGTGTGTGTGTGTGCGTGTGTCTCACCGTGTCCCACTTGGCATTCATCTTCTCCTTCTCAAACTTGGCAAACTCGCGGCGGTCGTGGATGATGGTGAGAAGCTTCCAGATGAGCAGCAGGGCCAGACCAATCAGAACAATCCCTGCCACCACGCCCGCCACAATGGGGATGATGTCAGGGCCGTCAGGGCACTCTGGGAAAACAAGGAATTATGGGAACTGGAGTCAAAAACAGACGCATCTTCCTGTTCCAATCTGTGACAAGTAACTTGTGACTTTTGAACTACTAATTAGGATGGGCTAGCCTGCTTGACCTGAGGCTCGGACAGAAATACTGGCATGACCTCTAAGCACTCTTACCTGCGACCTCCACCACATGGACGACCTTGGTGCTGTCGTTCTTGACGGCGTAGGTGTAGTAGAACCAGCAGTCATTGGCGTCCCGCTCCTTGCAGTGTGAGATGAAGGGCTCGGCCCCCGGCTGCGGCAGGTCATCGCGGCTCTTCACCATCTCCAGCTCGAAATACATGCACTCCAACTCGCACGTCTCCTTCTTCTCGCCTGTACTGAAGGCACGGCACTGCACACACTCCCTACACACACACACACGGTCACAATACTATAAACATCACACTGCAGTCAGATGTTCATAAAGCAAGTCTAGCTGTGGTTGCATCTTACACACAAAAAAAAACCGAATTAATTCAAGCAAATGACTGCAGTTTGGATTCAGTGTGAGTGTGAGAGAGAGAGAGAGACTCACTTGTGCTCAGTACACACCCCGGGACAGGTGGGACACACTTCGCAGGTGGCTCCCTGGAACTTGGGGTCGGTGCACTTACACACCCCACACTCACAGGTCCCGCGGCCGTTACAGATCTGCTTGTTCTTGGCCAGACAGGTGGAGGTGTCCAGAGAGCAGTCGCACGCGCTGCCCGTGTAGTTAGCATCGCAGTAACACACACGGCACTCACACCGCCCGTGGCCTAATAGAGAAATACTATTAGCTCACTCTCTCACACACACACACACACACACACACACACACACACACGAGGCGCTAGTGAACCATTTTCTGACACACACACTCACCTCCACAGAGCTTGTTGTTGGAGCGGTCGCAGTTGAAGTTGTCACACTCGCAGTGCTTGCCGCTGTAGCGCTCCTCGGGGTTCTCCCTCTTCTTGCACTCACACGTGCCGCACACGCAGTCACCGTTGTTGCTGCAGATGTCTGTACTGTTGCCCATGCGGCAGTTAGCGTCCAGATCCTCCGTCCGCACCTCGTCAGTGCTGCACTCACACCTCTGCCCGATACGGCCTTCGTTACAGCTGACACACACACACACACACACACACACACACACACACACACACACACACACACACACACACACACACACACTTCAGAACTGCTGTCAAATCTTTATCGTGTTTAAAGTAGCTGCAGGTCAACTACTTTAATCTAAACAGAAAAGGTTATTTTCATATGTGCGTATGTATGTATTTTATGTGCGTATGTGTGTATATGTCTCTGTGTGTGTGTGTATATATATATATATATATATATATATATGTATGTATGTATGTATGTGTACGTGTGTGTGTGTGTGTGTGTATGTACGTGTGTGTGTGTATGTGTGTAAGTGTACATGTATGTGTGTGTGTGTGTGTGTGTGTGTGTGTGTGTGTGTGTTTGTGCCTACCGACAGGCGCCGCACTCAAAGGTGCCATTTCCTGAGCTGCATTCGGGGCTGTTGGGCGTGCCGGCTTCGTGGCACTCGCACTCACAGATGAAGCTGAGCCGAACCTCCACCTCCTCCGTGAAGCCCTGCATCTTAATCTTCACCGTCTCAGACTTATTGGACAAAGGGCAGCCTTTCGACGTGATGGCCACATCAAACGTCACCTGCAGGAACACACACAATCACAAGTTTGTGTGTGTGTGTGTGTGTGTGTGTGTGTGTGTGTGTATGTGTATGCGTCTATGAAAGATGTAAGTTCTCTACTGGGATGTTAATTCCATATATTAAGCAGTGTTATATGTTTAGAGATGTTAATTGTTTATCATTAGTGCTAAACGGGTGAAGGAATGCTAGCATTTACCGTGTGAATGACCTTTATGTTAGCTTGCTAAATTACCTTGCATTGCGCCAAACCATGGACTTTTTATCCTGTTAGCCTGCATACGTATGCTATCTGTGTTCATTATAGTGTAGCTACGTACCTAATAATGGGTATTAATGTTTGTGGGCCTTATCTAGTCATTTTACATGCTTGGTGATACCGTGAGTTGACTAGCCTGTTGAGATGTCAGCGTTGATATGTGCGCGCGGGCTACGTAGTAGCTTTGTACTTATTGTTTTCCCCTTTCTACTTTGTTTCAGAACCACACACACCTTAACCACACACTGTTATAACACACTGGTTGCTTGCAACATACTGAATATCTCTGTTAGAGAATTCCTGTATTCCTGATTTGTTTCCAATACAAAGTGGTTGCATCAGATCTCGTCTCATCATTGCCTCATCTCCAGCGTGCACCTCTCCTGCCCTGAACATCCTGGCCTTGAAGTAGTGTTCTGGCCGACACTCAAGATTGTGTGTGTTGATAAAACACGAACAGCC
>NC_045176.1:41952-44452 GCF_900700415.2 Clupea harengus | reverse complement strand
GAAGCAAATGGCAAAATAGTGGGTCTTTGTCTGTAACTCACCAGCGGACCGCCACGAAAGCCGATTACTTAGCACTTTGTTAAGCCAACATTAGCTTCTGCTTCTTGTTAAGCAAACAGCAGCTTTGTGGATGACATTAGTTTGAGCTCCTCATTGTGGCGCTCACTCTCTCCATCCAGACCTACATGCCTCTGCTCTCAGTCTGGACTGCTCTGCTCTGGTCTGGACCAGACAATAACGTGTGTGTGTGTGTGTGTGTGTGTGTGTGGTACATGCCTCTGCTCTCAGTCTGGACTGCTCTGGTCTGGACCAGACAATAACGTGTGTGTGTGTGTGTGTGTGTGTGTGTGTGTGTGTGTGGTACATGCTTCTGCTCTCAGTCTGGACTGCTCTGCTCTGGTCTGGACCAAACAATAACGTTTGTGTGTGTGTGTGTGTGTGTGTGTGCTACATGCTTCTGCTCTCAGTCTGGACTGGACCAACTGGAGTTCCAGGGCCACCTGACAGCCCAGAGTCTGAGCAGCCACCCCGTATACGGTCAGTGTTTGCTTTAAAACCTTAGAGGGAGTGTGTGTGTGTGTGTGTGTGTGTGTGTGTGTGTGTGTGTGTGTGTGTGTGTGTGTTAGATAAACCAGCAGAAAACACGTGATGTGAAGGTCTGTTGAGCCAGATCTGGACCAGACAATAACGTCTGTGTGTGTGTGTGTGTGTGTGTGTGTGTGTGTGTGTGTGTGTGTGTGTGTGTGTGTGTAGGACTTACAGGGTCTGTACACCAGCCGCACTTCTCTCCCACCTGGATACACGCTCCACAGGACTTAGCATTGGCTTTGATGCACTCATTCTCCTCTGCAGAGAGACAGAGAGAGAGACAGACAGACAGGACTTAGCATTGGCTTTGATGCACTCATTCTCCTCTGCAGAGAGACAGAGAGAGAGACAGACAGACAGGACTTAGCATTGGCTTTGATGCACTCATTCTCCTCTGCAGACGGACAGAGGGACAGAGAGACAGAGACAGACAGACAGGACTTAGCATTGGCTTTGATGCACTCATTCTCCTCTGCAGAGAGACAGAGAGAGAGACAGACAGACAGGACTTAGCATTGGCTTTGATGCACTCATTCTCCTCTGCAGACGGACAGAGGGACAGAGAGACAGAGACAGACAGACAGGACTTAGCATTGGCTTTGATGCACTCATTCTCCTCTGCAGAGAGACAGAGAGAGAGACAGACAGACAGGACTTAGCATTGGCTTTGATGCACTCATTCTCCTCTGCAGACGGACAGAGAGAGAGACAGACAGACAGGACTTAGCATTGGCTTTGATGCACTCATTCTCCTCTGCAGAGAGACAGAGAGAGAGACAGACAGACAGGACTTAGCATTGGCTTTGATGCACTCATTCTCCTCTGCAGAGAGACAGAGAGAGAGAGACAGGACTTAGCATTGGCTTTGATGCACTCATTCTCCTCTGCAGAGAGACAGAGAGAGAGAGAGAGAACACAAGCCATTTATAGACAGACCGACACACAGATGAAAGATTTGGGCTGCAGTCATGCAAAAGGACATCCTGTGTCAGCATCTCAAATGGCGGATACAGTGATAGCAGATCTAGATCTGAACTCGTCTCCCAAATGAGTGCAGATACTCCTGCATGCCTCTCTAACGAGACACAATTAGCCACACACACACACACACACACACACACACACACACACACACACACACACACACACACACACACACACACACACACACACACACACACACACACACACACACACACACACACACACACACACACACACACACACACACAGGAAAGTAGGCTAGACTACACTACTCTACACTCTGATCTGAACTCTGATGACATGCTTCTAACAGACCAACATCAGGAAGAGAGAAAGAAGACACAAAGACAGACAGAGGGAGAGAAATAGAGGCCTGACTGACAGACAGACAGACAGACTGACACACAGAGGGAGAGAAATAGAGGCCTGACTGACAGACAGACACACAGACAGAGAGAAATAGAGGCCTGACAGAGAGACAGACAGAGGGAGAGAAATAGAGGCCTGACTGACAGACAGACTGACAGACACACAGACAGACAGACAGACATTGGGGTCTTACCGAGTTGAGCTTGGGTTAGACAGAACACTCCCAGCAGCGCCAACACCAGGAACTTAGGATCCATCTGAAAACACACACACACACACACAGTAAGAGGTCTGATAGAGTGATATCTCCAAACACCAACAGAAGTTGTTCCATGATCAGGGTCTGGTCACAGTAGACAAGAGAGGGTGGTCAGAGCCCTACACACACACACACAGGGTTAAAGGTGGGGTCTGTGAGCCTGGTGAAAGATTGTTGATATTTGAGCTCAACAGCCAATCAAAGTAAACCCCTCCCTTTTGTGCTCCTGAAGCAACATGTTGATTGGCTGGATTTGTGTTTGGCATGGTCTGAGTGTGTTTGTCATTTACAGCGGCAGGA